>NC_051234.1:30299980-30467480 GCF_015220715.1 Pygocentrus nattereri | reverse complement strand
AATCACCCAACAGCGATTCGAACACCAATCGGCCGATTTATAACAAACACCATATAGGTCAGGGGTGTCGAACTCAACCACTAAAAGGGACATATTTAATAAAAAAAAAGCAAATCTGTGGGTCAGCTGTGTTCATTTTTTTGTTTTTTCTTAACGTTTTGACCCCAACTGGCCATTGTTTGTTCAAAATATGTCAAAACTACAATGACAAAAGTACGCGCTGAGTACTTACGTGGTTCTTCTTAGAATTTTCCATTCCACCTTAAAAGGTCCCCGAGATGCCAGAATGTAACTGCTGCACCATTTAAGGTGGAGTGGGCAAATTCAAACTAGAAGCTGGTGAATGAGAAACTTTATCTTAATGACTTTTTAGTGTTTGTCAGTTTCTTTTTGCAGATTAAACGCATCAGGAAACCAGCTGGAGTGACTATAAACACAAATAAGTCCATTCGTCTCCAAATGATCAATGTTCATCTTAAATCTCTCTTTGCTGTTTCGTTAGTTACTAGGTAGGTGAGAGTGTTGTCTGTGTTGCTATGGTGACCCGCAGTCTGCACTGATCTTCAGTGTTAAAGGGTAAATTAGCAGTTCTGCATTAACTCCAGCGTTTAAGACCGTTTACTGTGAAAACGACAGGTGCTCAATTGTCATTTTAATTTTTTTAAGCTTCATTTTCCTGCAAAGGAGGATTATTTTATGTTTACCTAAAAGACTAATTTTGCTGTGGAGCCACAACAGGACAGTAAAAAAGCCAAAACTTTGTCAAAACTACAATGACACAAAATTTGGCACTGGATACTTCAGTGATTCAGAAATAAATGTAAATTAAAAAAAAATAGTTTCAAATAGATAATAGACTATATCAGCTGTTAAATAGGCGACATTAACTGTTTAAATGTCCCCACTGTACATTAGGTTTTTATAACTGCCCATTTGCTTCAACTAGCCTTTTTTTTTTTTTTTTTTTTTTTTTTTTTTTTTTTTTTGGTGCTGTCCCATAGATCGCAGCTGGGGAGGGGTGGGAGCACATATGTTACAGTGCATGCTGGAAACTAGTGTAGTTCATGGTGAAGTGGGCTAATATTAATAGAAAATTAGAGTAATACTGTGGGCCATATAGGACTGTGCCACGGGCCTGACTTGGCCAGCGGGTCTTGTGTGTGGTACTTGGGGGATATAGGTGCACTGACTACAGTCAGTAACTAAACCTACAAAGCACACCCACAAAAGTGACTGTACAAAAGTCAGACATTGTCTTTTATGTGTTTAGTTTACAGTAAAAGCAATCAAGATTCATATGTCTGAAGATTTCTGCGATTACGTATAAGATGATCCTTTTGCATAAGGAAGGAGAAAGTCAAAGAAAAACAAAAAAAAGCAGGAGTTTCCAAAACTGGAGTTCAAACAGCGATGAAAAGAGAAAATTGGGCTCCTAACAACCACCTGGAAGACCTAACAGACACCAAAACAGCCCATCAGAAGAACAGCACTTAAAGCTTTCATCTCTGAGAGAGAGGAGAAACTCAGGCTGCTTCAGATCTGAAAACATCCACAGGAGTTTCTGTCCATCCTTCCACTGTGAGAAGACCACTCAGCGCTGTGGGTCTGAAAGGACGTGTAGCTGATGAAGAAGAACCTCACTGAGAAAAGGAGACGGACACATCAAACGAAGCTGAACGACGGACTGACCACCCCAGAGTCCAGACCTCAACACCACTGAATGGGTTTGATTAGTCCAGAAAATCAACCAGCTTCTCAGACTGAGCTTTGGAGGCGTGTCTGCAGGTTCTTAGAGGAGCTGAAAGTGAGTCTCCTGAGAAGAACGGAAGCTGGAATGAAGGTGAAGAGAGACTCCCTGAGAATTCTGATATTAGGGTTAGTTTTTGGGGCTTCTGTGTGGTTTAAATACGTGCTCTACATCATCCGGCTGTACTGAATGGCTGTTTTGGCTGAAGTGAAGTAAATGAAGGGTATATGTGTGAGCGCAGGTACAAGATCGATGTAATTAAATTAATTATAACACACAGTTGTGTGTAACCTCTCAAACTCTAAGGGCCCCTGTGGGGCCACCGTTCAGTTCTCATAACTACATGAATTACATATTGTCTTTGTAGTTCATTCAGTTAAGAGAATAATAAGCTGTAAGATTAATAATGGATCAGCCTGCAGTTGTATAGATTAAGGCTAATCATAAAATAATGAGTGTAAAACAATCTGAATGTTTCATTCACAATAAAAAAGTAATGAAAAATAATAATGGAAGTAATAAAATACTGTAGTTCGCTCCTCTGCGAGCCCCTCATACAAATCCAATCCTCGGCAGTCTGACCGACATGGATTGCCACGTTTGCAGCATTACTAAGTGGTCAGATATGCGGTATATATTTGCAGCTGCTGCAGACTTTGGCTGCAACTGATCCAAAAGCAGGGGAGCAGTGTAGGGACAGTGATTTGAGGGATGGGGGGTGTACTGTCCTACAGTCCATTCACCCAAAACACAATAACGCAACTGTTCATCACAGCTGAGCATCGTTTTTACACAGTGTTTATCGCTGGGCTGTTAATAAGCAGCTCTGTTAAGCACGGAATACAGGAAATGTTTGAGTCGTCACCGTTAGAACTACATTTTTACTATTTTGTCACCATTTTCTGGCTTTACGTTATCTTAGAAATCAGCCATCGTGGTTGAGAAGTTTGAGTTCTAACCACCCGTCCTACAAATGAGAGCTAGCACTTGTTTTCTAACAGTGCAAAAGAGAAATGAGCTCTAAAGGATCTCGAGCAAAGCTGCTTCTTTTGTTTTGACAAAACTATTTGTCCATTTTACGATCTCTGCTATAAATATGTCTCAGTGTGTGCTGACGTGCTAAAAAGGCTAAAACATATATATTAATGAAAATGCAGACGCACTTTGCCCTTCTTTAAGCTTCAGCTCAGCTATAGCTGCTTTTCTCACATCTCCAGCAGGAAACGTTTCCTCAAAAGTGGACTAATTTCTTGTAAAACGTCTCTCGACCTTTGTTTTTTTTTTACAAGGCTGAAGTCGCTTCTCATTCAAATTTTCCCATTCCACCTTAAATGGTGACTGAGGTGCCAGAATGTAACTGTTGCACCAATTAAGGTGGAACTGGACAATTCAAACGAGAAACTGACTTCAGGCTTTGTTACTTTTTAGTGTTTGTCAGTTTCTCGTTGCAGATTAAACGTATCAGGAAACCAGCTGGAGTGACTATAAACGCAAGTCCATTCGTCTCCAAATGATCAATGTTCGTCTTAAATCTCTCTCTTTGCCGTTTTGTTAGATACTTGCTGGGTCAGACTGTTGTCTGTGTTGCTATGGTGACATTTAGGCATGTAGAGGTGGTCAAGACAACTTGCTGAAGTGCAGACCGAGCATCAGAACGGGGAAGAAAGGGGATTTAAGGGGCTTTGAACGTGGCGTGGTTGTTGGTGCCAGACGGGCTGGTCTGAGTATTTCAGAAACTGCTGATCTGCTGGGATTTTCACGCACAACCATCTCTAGGGTTTACAGAGAACGGTCCGAAAAAGAGGAAATATCCAGTGAGTGGTCAGTTGTGTGGACGAAAACGCCTTGTTGGTGTGAGAGGTCAGAGGAGAATGGGCAGACTGGTTCCAGATGATAGAAAGACAACAGGAGCTCAAATAACCAACCAGAATCTCTGAGGAACGTTTCCAACACCTTGCCCAGAGCGGTGGGCAGCCCTATCCACAGCGCCCGGGGAGCAATTGGGGGTTAGGTGTCTTGCTCAAGGACACCTCATTCATGGACTGTCAGCACTGGGGATCGAACCGCAACCTTCCGGTTACAGGGCCAGTTCCATAACCTCCAGCCAACGACTGCCCCAAAACTGGGGGAAGATCGGGAAACTGGGCAGATCGGAAATGACGACATCTAATTGTCCACCGCGTTAGTGTTAGCTGACCGTAAAAAGCTTTACAGGGTTCAATTCATTCAACTCGGGTTTTTGTTGTTTGAATTATTGTCTTTATTCAGCTGAGCTAAACTAAGCTGCACTATATAAGATTTGTTACTGAGGGCATCACGCAAACACTAACGTGTGTGCGCTGCTGCGAGGCGTCCTGGAAAGCCTGAAATAAACCTTACCTAACTAACCGAGGCCTCGAGTCGGATTTTGTGGCAGTTTTTTTGGACCATCTTTGCATACGACTCCAAAAGAAGGTCCGGCTCGATGTTTAGCTCTCAAAATCAGCGCTATACTGATGAAGATATGTCAATACAATATGATGACAATACTACTGAGTCTAATTCACTCGCAGCCTCGGGAGACGCGTCCTTCACCGAGGAGTTCTGACCGACTTCTCTTTGAACCAGCAGATTCCTCCTCTCAGCGAAGGGGTCCGAAGCACAATCCATGCTACAAACTGTTTATCCACACTTTGCATGCAATTACATATTTCAACCAGAGAGGTCTCCAAATCCCCATGTCGTAGCTCATGGAATGGTGTTTTTAGGTTGAATTAATAAGCCATTTTTACAGTGTTTGGTTACACAACAAAAATCTCACATCCACTTTATCCTAACTTTGTAATTCATGCATACAAAGTAAATATTGCTACATTAAAATAACCCACTTGTAGCTATTTTTGCACAACCACACTGTGCACTACAGTTTCTCATAAGGTTTACACCGATCAGAAATGTGTGAGCGTGTTGTGCTGGTCTGAGTGGATCAGACACAGCAGTGCTGCTGGAGTTTTTAAACACCTCAGTGTCGCTGCTGGACTGTGAATAGTCCACCAACCAAAAACATCCAGCCAGCAGCGTCCTGTGCCCACTGATGAAGGACCAGAGGATGACCAACACAAACTGTGCAGCAGCAGATGAGCTGTCGTCTCTGACTTTACATCTACAAGGTGGACCGACAAGGTAGGAGTGTCTAATAGAGTGGACAGTGAGTGGACACAGAGTTTAAAAACTCCAGCAGTACTGCTGTGTCTGATCCACTCAGACCAGCACAACACCCACTAACACCACCACCACCACGTCAGTGTTACTGCAGTGCTGAGAATGACCCACCACCCAAATAGTACCTGCTCTGTGAGGGTCCATGGGGGTCCTGACCACTGAAGAACAGGGTAACAGAGTATCAGAGAAACAGATGGACTACAGTCTGTAACTGTAGAACTACAGAGTGCAGCTATACAGTAAGTGGAGCTGATAAAATGGACAGTGAGCGTAGAAACAAGGAGGTGGTCAGAATGTCCTGCCTGACCGCTGTGAGTCTGTAATCGACTAACCTGGTGAGCACTTCTATAATAGAATACATTTGTGTGTGTAGCCTGGACAGGTCAATAACAAAGCAAATGATGCTGACCACTAGCGGAGCCTGGTGATATGGATGGTGAGAATTGCCAGCCGTTTGCTTTTCCTTTCCTCAGTTGATAAAGTATCCCTGCTGTCTTTTCCGCTGTTGGGATTTTAGTTACAGTTTTTTTTCTTACTGAAGTGAAGTGACAGGCCGAAACTCTGTGAATATCCTGGGGGAGGAAAGCTTTAATACTTTTATCCTCCAATTTTCAGTCTTTAAATAGTATTGCTTCATCAAATGAGCTGGCCTGAAGCAGCCACACAAAGATTTCAGAAAATTTGCATCATGCTAATTGGGGTCCATTGGATTTCACTTCATGGGTGCAACATCAGTCATTTGTCCAACAAACGACTACAGGACTAGATTTTATAATGATCTCGCACATTTCTCTGCATTAAAATAGGTTTTACTTTATCGAAAACATTCGTTCCAAACTTCTTTTTGGCAAAAAAAAAATCTTAGAAGTTGTTTCTAAAGTGGACTGTCCAGATAAAGTGTTACCCACATTTGTAGATATGGCTGAAGAAGATTTAAAAAACATGCAGGAAATAAACATCATATCTCCATTTTTTACATTTTTCAGTTTTTGACGTGATACAATGTGTGTAAATTTCATAAAGAATGGACTGAACGGAATGACCCAAAATGACTTGGAAAAAATTCTGGTTCCATTGACTTCCATTAAAAGTACAGTGTGTTTTTTAAGAAGATACAGTCGTTTAAAATGAAAGCAGAATAGAAATTAAAAACATGGTTAAAACAACAGATTTCAAAAGAGAAAACCACTGCGTTAAAAATCGAATTAAAAATCGAATTCGGATCAATAAAAAACAAGTTAAAAATGAAGATGAAATCGGGAGAATACTGGAGGATGGAAGGGCTCGAGCAGCTAACCGTGTTTTCAGATGGACTGGAATGAACAAGGCAATTAAACGATGGCCTACATTATGGAGAAGAAGGTCTCTGGAGTGTTTTTTCTCGTTTGAGACAGAAAATCAAATAAATTGATCCAAGCTCAGCAGAGACACTAGAAAACGGGGAGGGAAGTGGAAAGTATGTCGGTGCACTTCCAAAGTCAGAACCGAGCGCTGCACGCGCTCAGCAGGCCGCACGTGACGCTAGAGTTAATGCTGAGAGCTCCAGAGCTGCTCTCATTTCCCAAAAAAGCAACTTCTTACTCCAAACCAGATCTGCAGATCATTGTGTTTGTTTTAGAGGAGAAGTCCACCAGTTTTTCAAATTCTTTTGCACAATTCGATGTAAACAGAGTCATTCAGAGTGGGTTTGGTGTGAGATGGTTCAGACGTCTTTACGGTGGTGGTGATGGGAACTAGATGTCGCCATGACCACAACACAGATATAGACACTTTATTTACCATCCAGAACCACCAGAGAACCTCCACGAGTCTCCTGAGATATATACAGAATGTAGGTGATGGCAAAGCAGTCAAATCTGGGGGCTATTTTGCCTCAACACCCTGTATGTCTCCCTCCACCATGAATCAGTGCTAATAAATGGATAAAAAATACACCTTGAGGCCAAAACCTCTTTATGATAAAACAGCGTCTCAGTCATCAGGCAGTGAATTCAGAACCAGTTCAGTTAGGAACTTTCTGTGAGGAGCTTTTAGAGGGGGACGTCTGGTTCCCATCACCACCACTGTGAACAGCTCTAAGTTTATCAGTAACTGAGCATTTCAAACCAAACCACCCTGAATGACTCTGTTTACATCTTAACCCTTTTATTATTATGTGGATATTTTGAAAAATCAGCTTCCCCTTTAAGCGTTTCTTTAATTTTGTTCAGGTGTGTTTCTTTGAACGAGCGACATTTCACTTCAATAAAAAAAAAATCTTATTACACCCTCACAACAACCTCCAAATGAGAAATAGCTTTGTGGACGAGATTTAAGATGGTTTGACCTGCCAAGATAACACTTTTTGCAGTGTGGTGGGAGAGCAGACCCTCAGCTAATTAAAAATGTTCATCCAGGGGCTCAGTGCGAAAATCCGCCCCTGCGTTTAGGGGAAGCTGTGCTTCCTCTGTCTTCCCTGCAGATTCCTTTGAGAAGCTGAAAGAAGTTCTGAGAATAACGACGTCCGTGTTTTTCAGTTCAGTTTTTTTTTCTTTTTCTTTGACACTGAAAAAATGAATAACTTGTACTTAAAGGCCTAAAAGTGGCCTCTGACTTTCGCACAGCGCTGTTAGTGACCTTTGTGCGGTGCCATATTTACAGTAACATGCCTGTGATTGTTCCAGATAACGCTGGCAGCGCCGTCCACTCTCTTCTCCACTGAAACTAGAGACACGGGGTGGTTATTAGCCAAGTGAAACATGGCAGCAGTCAAATGTTTGGACACACCTGCTCTGTTGTTCCTATTTTCCACATTTCAGAATGTTTGTGAAGACTTTATAATGAAGAAAACTAAAGTAAATGGAAGCGTAGAAGATGTTAAACCGCTCAAAACTATTTTAGGTTCCTTGTTGCAGCAGCCCACCACCACCACCCACCACTCCACCCCACCCCAGCCCTGATGGAGCCTTGCACACTCTTGGCCTTCCCTCAAAGAGCTTCAGGGGAGCCACCTGGGGCGGAAGAAGATCCACATATGCTCAGACCTCATGGAAGCTGGAAATTGGGAGTGTTCAAAAGACTTTTTTTATTATTTAAAATGTTTATTTTGGGAATAGACTCCTACGTACACGGACACGGTTAACAAGAACAAAAAGAAAAGGTGCTGCAGCTCATATATAATGCTAGTGTTAGTGTGTCGCTGCTGTCAGGACAAAACCTTCTATCTCCATTTTTAGCGTTTTTCAGTTTTTGGTATAATTTGAAAATACCTGTTGTTCTTTACACCACAGCTCACTCTTCCTCATCAGCATCTCCTCTACAGGTCATGCTTTCAGACAGACGTATAAGCAGGAAACTATGAGCATATGTTCAGCTCAAATTCGACGTTATCTATAAATTATCCCTCCAGCTCTCTCAAATGACTGGGCCCAGGGTATCGCTCTGCACTGAGGTTCCTCACTGGAGATCCGTACAGAACTCACCACTTGGAGCTGTGTGGGAAAGTTGGGTGGGCCTCTTTAACGGGATGAAGGGAAACACACCGGTTGATTTTTATTTATAAGACACTCTCCGGTCATTCGCCAGAATACATCACTTCACTGATGAATACAAATAACAGTAATTATCAGACTCGCTCTAGTAACTGGATCAGCTGCCAGGTACCAAGAGCTTTTACTGAACTGGGAAAGAATTCACTACAAGAAACGCTAAAACTCGGCTCACTGGCGTCACTTAGTCCTTTTACACTTTTAATATCGAACCACCTTCAGAAAGCCTGGACCTGTTTTATTAAATCTTATTTATTCTTAACTTTCATTTCTTGTTTTAGTTCTTCTCTTAGTTCTTTATTACTTTTTAACTTATTTTAATTAGTTTATTACTATTATTATATATTTTTTATTTTATTAATCTCTTATCTTTTATTATCTATCTTATCTTATTTTAAATTTTCTTTTAATTTAAAATGATTAAATATAGTTATTATTTTCTTTGTCATGTCAATCCTTGTTTTTGTAAATGCTCAGCTACACTGAAAATGAGGGTTGCCCTCAATGTACTTCCGAGTCAAAATAGGCTGATTGATTGATTGATTGATTGATTGATTGATTGATTGATTGATTGATTAGTGACTTGATAACGCTGCAAGTTCAACTGGTCAACACACAAATTCAAATCTTGGCCAAAGTTCAGTGTTTTGTCAATGCCAGGTTCAGTTTTATGACAGGCCTCACAACCAGCATTAAGTGTGTAATACGAATTGTTGTTATGAAGCAAGAATGTCCTGGACACAGCCTGGGACACCACAGAGGACCATAGCAGTGAATGACCAATCTGTTCAATTCCAGAAATTTTGGAGGTAACTCTGATTCTGATTGCAAGTGATGGGAATCAAAATCTACTTAAAGAGTCAATTCCACATCATTTTTCTTGATTTTTGATTCCAAAAAGCAAAACATAGGTAACATGAAAAGTACCAGCGGTGGACGAAGTAAACAAACCATGTTCTTGAGTTAAAGTCGAGACCCCCAAGGTAAAATATTACTCCAGTAAAAGTAGAAGTTCCTCCCTTTAGACCTCCACTTGAGTAAAAGTACTAAAGTATTTCCCTTCAAATGTACTTAAGTATAAAGTAAAAGTACTAAAAGAGTAATTCTGGCTCTGATGTCCTGTTATCATTTTTATAACCAGACTGGCTTCATGAACTCATTTCAGGTGAAAGTCCTCCAGCGTCTCTCTTGGTAAACCAGTCTTTTAATAGAACGTCATTAATTAGTGACGCTGACGTCTATTAAAATGATCAGAAGCACAAAACACTGAAGGTAAACAGTTTCCATCAGGGAGAACCGAGTGGCTCTGAAATCACTTTTTACACACAAGCAAAGTTTCAGTTTCAGATTTATTTACAACTTAGTTCCAAGTTTAAGTTGAATAAAAACTGGCTTTAAACTCAGGATCACAGATGAGCTCCTTTACTATGTTGATCTGTAGGCGTCTGTTCATAAACATAAACCAGCCCAAACTCATTTACTATAAAATGAAATGGTGTTTGTAGAAATTCAGAAAAAAGCCGCGTCAGTCTCGACTGCATATGTGGACATATTTCTATATTGAGCTCTATTTACACAAAGTTAGGTTAGTTCATCATTTATGTTGAACAGACTCTCCCAAAGTTTTACGCTGCTGCGCTGACGTTGAACCGCGTGCTGCACTGGGTCGGTATGACCAACAGGTCAAAACCAGCTCTAAACAAAGTGACCGCTGGGCCCTGATTGGTGCTCTGGCTTTGCGCTTCTTTCGTTTTGACATGTTACGTTTTTATAAACACAGAAACCAAAGTACATAATTTAAGTACATAATACACGATAATGATTAATAGTCTGGATGACGAGGGATCTACTTGTGCTGCCGTCTGAGTTGCTCTTCAGGGACACAAGCTGTCGGTTTCAGCAAATGGCCTGTTAGATCTTAGTAACGCAGTCTGAAACGATAATGCTAGCCAAAGCACCCTGGCTTCAGAGGGATAACCTGTCAGATGTTCAGCACTGCTGACTTTGATTGTAAGCCTTGCTTTTGTCACCAATTGTACACTTGATGTTGTTTTCCTCTTTAACCAAAACAAATATCACTGCTGTGGGAAGAAAACCTTGTATCTCCATTTTTGTAGTTTCTCAGTTTTTGACAGAATTTGAAAATACCTGTTGCCCTTTATATTGTGTGTAAATTTAATGAAGAATAAACCAAAAGAAAAAAGTCTGGTTCCATTGACTTCCATTAAAAGTAAAGAAGGTTTTTTCCTTCTCCTGTAAAATTGTCATTTCAGAGATACGAGGTTTTCTTCCGACAAAAGCGATATATTCATGTGTGTGCTGTGGAAGGATGGATTTTTTCAGACAGGCTGGCATGAAGGCAGAATATCTCCCACTGAAACATGAACTTCAGTACTCAAGTCCAAGGCATTAGAGCTGAGTCTCGATTCTCACCTGGAAACAGCTTTCCCAGCTTCCCACTTTCAATCATGAAGAAAAACTGCTTAACAAAACAATAAATCTCTCCTGATTGTAGATATACAGTACGAGTCTGAGACCGCCCTTTATTTCATTTCCAGTCAACATAGCCGCTGAGTAAGTTGTTATTTTTTCAGGAGATATTTCTGAGGAGATTTAATAAAAGATAATTATCTTGGAAAAGTTGGTAAAGAAAATAAGAAGAAAATATCAGTTTCGAAAACTGGAGATTGAAAATGATTAAGAGCTCCAGAGAAGGTGTCACTCCTAACAACCACCTGGAAGATCTGGTAAACACCAAAACTGATAACCCCCATCAGATAAACAGCACTTAATGCTTTCATCTCCGAGAGAGAGGAGAAAATCAGACCCCACTCTTGCTTCAGATCGGAAAACAAATCACAAGTCACAAGTATTTCTATGAATGCTCTAATGGCACAAAAGTGACAAATCTGGAAAAAGGTTTTCTTTAAGCACTATTTTCTGCCTTTTACCCTGCATGTACCCCTCTAGCCTCTGGACACGAATTTAGGCCAAAGGCTTCTGTCAAAAGAGGCAGTGAACATGTCTCAGGCAACATGCAGTGAATTCACACCATTTCATGTACTAACTTTCTGACAGGGAGCGTTTAGAGCCATTAAATTCTTCAGAAATGTCAACAGATCTGATTCTATAGGGAGATTCACCCGTAAGAGACCCGTATATTCTACTGTAACTCTGGTTGGGATGAAGCAATCTGAACCCAAAACATCTGATACACACCGTGACGTAAGTGATCTCAGTTTTCTGCCAGACACATGAAGGGGTACTGGGGGGTCTGCAGACGGAAGTTGCAAACGGAGGTTAAACAGTGCCCAGACTGTCCTCAATCATCAGTCTGAATCGAGGGCTTCCAGTTTTGTTCAGATTGCTTCGTCCTAGCGGCAGTTATTACAGAATATTCAGGAAATTTTGAAAATTTGTTGATATTCCCCACATTAACTCTACAGTGGTTTAATTTCAAAACCAGTGCGCTGTGGCACACACCCAAAACAAAAACTGTGCAATAAGATTACAGCAGGGGTGCACAACTCCGGTCCTGGGGGCTGGTGTCCAGCCCAGTTTGAAGGTTTACTACTCAAACACACCCACTTAACCTGCCAATTAAAAGCTAAGTAAAATCAGGTGTTTTTGAGAAGGTAAATCACCAAACTGTGGTGGTCAGCGACCCTCAGGACTGGAGCTGTGCACCCCTGACTTACAGTCGGTGTATCTCAATGTATTGGCCTGGAAGGAGGGGCTTCTATGGGCCATTTACTGGAAAAGCGATAGGGTGGCATGCTTTACACAGCTGGCTGTGTCAGCTGAATGAGAGGCGCAGGCTGGGAGCTCCTTTAGTGCTCAGTCAGTGGAACATACCTCGACTTTAAGTTACACATATAGGGCACAGGAAACTCTGTTTCATAAATGAGTCTAAACAAGGACAGATGTTTTCCTGGGATGGTAAAAACAATAAAAGAGACATTCTGACGATCGCTGATGAGTCTGTTCTGAAACTGGTTTGTTGTTGACATTTGCCTCAAGGTGCCAGCCTAACAGGCCTCACACACAGTTTGCCTACAGGCTGCTAAACTCATCACCTGGTAAACAATTTCTTCCACTATGACTTACAGTTCCTGCCTTTGAAGTGTGTGCTACTAATGCGCTGCAAACCCATTATTTCCCTCTGAAATGTGCTGCATTCATCCAAAAAAATGGACTTGATAAACATTCCGCTTCCACAGAAAAGGTGCTCCAAACTCTGCTTCCACGGTCATATTCCGCTTCCAGACAAGGTGCTCCAAACTCTGCTTCCACGGTCATATTCCGCTTCCACAGACAAGGTGCTCCAAACTGCTTCCACGGTCATATTCCGCTTCCAGACAAGGTGCTCCAAACTCTGCTTCCACGGTCATATTCCGCTTCCACAGAAAAGGTGCTCCAAACTCTGCTTCCACGGTCATATTCCGCTTCCACAGAAAAGGTGCTCCGAACTGCTTCCACGGTCATATTCCGCTTCCACAGAAAAGGTGCTCCAAACTCTGCTTCCACGGTCATATTCCGCTTCCACAGAAATGGTGTTCCAAACTGCTTCCACGGTCATATTCCGCTTCCACAGAAATGGTGTTCCAAACTGCTTCCATGGTCATATTCCGCTTTCACAGACAAGGTGCTCCAAACTCTGCTTCCACGGTCATATTCCGCTTCCACAGAAAAGGTGCTCCAAACTGCTTCCACGGTCATATTCCGCTTCCACAGAAAAGGTGCTCCAAACTCTGCTTCCACGGTCATATTCCGCTTCCACAGAAAAGGTGCTCCAAACTCTGCTTCCACGGTCATATTCCGCTTCCACAGAAAAGGTGCTCCGAACTGCTTCCACGGTCATATTCCGCTTCCACAGAAAAGGTGCTCCAAACTCTGCTTCCACGGTCATATTCCGCTTCCACAGAAATGGTGTTCCAAACTGCTTCCACGGTCATATTCCGCTTCCACAGAAATGGTGTTCCAAACTGCTTCCATGGTCATATTCTGCTTTCACAGACAAGGTGCTCCAAACTCTGCTTCCACGGTCATATTCTGCTTCCACAGAAAAGGTGCTCCAAACTGCTTCCACGGTCATATTCCGCTTCCACAGAAAAGGTGCTCCAAACTCTGCTTCCACGGTCATATTCCGCTTCCACAGAAAAGGTGCTCCAAACTCTGCTTCCACGGTCATATTCCGCTTCCACAGAAAAGGTGCTCCGAACTGCTTCCACGGTCATATTCCGCTTCCACAGAAAAGGTGCTCCAAACTCTGCTTCCACGGTCATATTCCGCTTCCACAGAAAAGGTGCTCCAAACTCTGCTTCCACGGTCATATTCCGCTTCCACAGACAAGGTGTTCCAAACTCTGCTTCCACGGTCATATTCCGCTTCCACAGAAAAGGTGCTCCAAACTCTGCTTCCATGGTCATATTCCGCTTCCACAGCCATGTTCCACTTCCTCAGTTGTTTCCCGCATCCACAGTAAAGAGACTCCCAGACCAGTCAAACTGCTTTTATGGTTTAAAAAAGGTTCCCAGAGTTTTATACCTATATTTTATATTTTTAAACGCTTATAAATAATGTGTTTAGGAAGAATTCCATATGATGTTGTCATTACTAGTAGTAGTAGCAGGGGAGTAACAGAGTATCAGAGAAACAGATGGACTACAGTCTGTAACTGTAGAACTACAGAGTGCAGCTATACAGTCAGTGGAGCTGATAAGATGGACAGTGAGCGTAGAAACAAGGAGGTGGTCATGATGTTACACCTGATCGGTGTATATGCAACTAGTTCCCACCCACCTCTGAGTATCACTGTGCTGCATTGTTACTGACTTGTTGCAGGCAGGCTGCTACTGCTGGCTTAACACCAAGAGGAAGTCTCACTTCCGTCTGTTATTGTCACTGCACAGCTCGATCTGTGTGAATATGAACTTCTTCCATCAGAATGTGCCTGTAATACGCACTACCATGTATCATTGTCATGTCCTCCTCAAAGTCAAACTGAAGTCCAGATCCTCAGCCACACTCTCTCTGTCGTTGACGTTTAGTACTCCAGCTGCCCTCTGATTGGCTACCGAGCTGATAGGCGCGAGACACCTGACCGACTTTACTAACTGACCCATGTTTGACTTTGCTCATATCACGTAGACGAGCTGGAGACAAGCAAAGGCTTTCACTATTGAAGGTAATGAAACTGTAATCTGCGCCGTGTAGGAAGGTAATGGATCTGCGTTTGATGATAGTAAGAACAGGAGAGGACATATTTCCAACTGAATATGCTGGAGGGCGTGTTTGTTTGCTTGTTTGTTTGTTTGTTTTCTGCACTTGAATAAGTCAAGACTCCCGAGAAGGAAATGCGCATTATTTTGATATACATGGCTGTGGAGGTGACCTGAAGGTGCAGATCAAGTATTTGGATAGATTTCTTATTATTTCTACCACTTAATTGCTTTGTTACGCAGTTAAATTGTCTATCTGGTACAATAAATACGTACAGTATGTGTTACGTAAAGATAAAGAGCTGTTTTATTATTGTTATTCATGCATGATCCAGTTGCGCACGGTCTGCGTAATTACGCACTGGCGACATGGGCACCATTCAAAACGGGTACTTTCATTGTTCGCTCTCAGTCTTCTGCTTTGCTCGTTGGCTCTTCGGTGTGCTGGGTTATTTAAGGTTAGCAGGGTAAAGTCAGGATTGTTTCCTGGATTGTTTCGCTTTGGCTGCCATGTGTTCTCTGTTGCGTCTCAGCATCGCTCAGCGCGCGTGTCAACTGCGCCCTCTGGTGGTGGAAACGTGGAACCCGCGTTTTTGCACTACGTGCAGTGCAACACGTCGACACAAGCACAGTGCTCGACCTTACCTGGACGTTTGCAAATAGAAACTGACGTTGTTGAACTAAAACAGAGCAGGATTATAGAGTTTCTGGCCAGGTTTCCCCTCAGTGGCAGGGCATGTGCCATCTTGGACTCTTTTTGTGGCCACTTGTGGTCCTTTGTAGGAAAATGTATGTAAAGAAATGTGGATCCAGAAATAAGCTGCCCAGCAGCCTGCTCCCCCTACCACCAGCCTGTCCCCTCAGGCCGGCCATATTTATATCTAGGCCACAGCATGAGAAGTAGGCTGCAGTATCACTAATACACGCTATATGGCCAAAAGTATTCAGACACATCTTCTAAATAGCAATTAAGCTGCTTCAAGGTGCACCCATTGCTGTTTAATTGCATACAGCTTTTAAAGCTTTGCGAATAGAATGGGATGCTCTGGAGCAGCCGCACATGAGCCTGAGGTCGTCTAGAGGGTATAAATCCCCCAGCATTGGGCTGTGGAGCAGTGGAACTGTGTTGGAACTCCTTTCAAGACCATTGGGATGAGTTGGAGTGATCCAGAACGGACCATTCTTACCCCACTAATGCTCTCATGGCTGAATGCAGCAAATCCTCACTGCTGTGTTCCAACTGGCCCAGAGGAGTAGAGACAGAAACAGCGGACACACTCACTATTAATAGCCTTCATTTCAGAAGTATCCTACATTAAAGTCCCACCTCTGCTGTCCAGATGCTGTCCACCCGAGCACTGGTCCGGGGGCTGCAGGCTGGGCTCTGGAGGAGAGTGTCCACCTCCACTAGCGCACTGGCTGCCCACGGTCATTGTGAGTTATGCATCCCATTCATTCTTATCATGCATGCAGTACAATGTCACATGACTCTCTCTTATTGACTTTCACTCAGCCGTGATTCCTGTTTGGGGCTGCGTTTGAATCAGTTTTTTTAAGGCCTGCCATGGAACACGGGCCAAAGTTCACCTCTGTAATAAATCCTGTAACAGGTCTGGCTGCAAATTTGCGCATTGTTACCTGTAAAATACAAGGATGTGGGTGTAAATGCAGTCGGAGTGTCACTGTGAAAGGCCTCAAATATGGTTATTGCAGTCTGTCAAGCACTTGTCATTTAGCATTGGCCATTTTAATGTTCGTAGTTAAACCTTGCTGCCTGGAACTCATTATTACTACCTGGTAACTTTTCAGTAGATGGATTAAAAAAAAACTTGTTCCCTTTTATTAAAGGGAATTGCACCAATTTTCTAGCTTTTTGGCTAATTTAATCACTGAAATGTAAGCAAAGTCGTTCCAAGTTGTTTGATGTGAAATGGTGCATTGTAGAGAAACTTCATATTATTAATACTGAGAAAGATAAAACAGTGGTAACTCCAAAAAGTACATTTTCTTTAGGAGATATTTTACTTAACGATGCCCTGCATTTACCTCTTCACCATGAATGCATCTTAAAAATGAAAGGCCACATTAAAGTGAGGGAGCTTTTAGAGGCAGTGAGCCCTTCAGATGTCTGGTTCCTCTGACCCTGTGAGATGTTCTAGGATGGAGCATTTCACCCCAAACCACTCTGAATGACTGTATATATTTCAAAGATTGAATTGTGCAGGAATGTTGAAGAATAATGGGTATACTGCTTTTAGTGTAGCTTAATGTGATGAGATTTTTTTCCAGGTAAATTTTGAAATTTTGAAACGTAATTGTATCGCCAGTTTCAAATGTTAAACAAAAAGATTAAAAGAATAGAGATAGAAGGTTTAGATTTGATGTAAATGACACACACAGACATGGAACAGCAATGATTATGTACATAGCTCTGTGGTGTGTGTATACATATATATATATATATATATATATATATATATATATATATCACTGCTATCGGAACAAAACCTCATATCTCCAAAACAGTAACTTTACAGGAGAAGGAAAAAACCTACTTTACTTTTAATGGAAGTCAATGGAACCAGAATTCTTAGTTATTTTCCACCGCTTCTTTTAGTCCATCCATCATGAATTTTACACACAATGTAAAGGGCAATAGGTACTTTTAAATTTGGTGAAAAACTGAAAAACAACAAAAACAGAGATACAAGGTTTTGTTCTGATATCAGCAATGTGTGTGTGTGTGTGTGTGTGTGTATGTATATATATATATATATATATATATATATATATATATATATATATATAAATGGACATAACTACCATTGATAATTTCATCATTTCCTAATCATGCCAAAATACAGTTAAATAACAAAGTCATATTTTTTCACATGTACTGTCATTTCTCATTTCCAGGCCTTTTTCTATAATTTGTTTCCCCATATAAGCTTTTAAAGCATAACAGATTAGATCTGCCTCAGAGTAACACTTAGCTCTTTTTTAAAACACAGGAGCCCATTTTGGTGCCTGAAGGGTCCACGTCCAGCCCAGTTTGGTGTTTCCCCTGCTCTAATATGTGCTAAAGCTAATTATTAAGTCATTCTTGAGCAGGGAAATGACTAAACCAGGAGGCGGGTGGTTCATCTGTCGGCTAAGGGTCATAACAGTGCTAACAGCTAGCAATAGGATGCACTTTTTCTCTTTTCACAAGGGAGGGCGCTGTTTAGCCATGGATGTTTCTGGCATTACTCTTTCATTTAGTTAGTACTGTTTGGTGCTGTTTTTTAGCCTCAGCCGTGGATGTGGTTGACTGCAGCGTTCCTCAGTACAACAACCGCCTGGACACACCACTGCCCGACATCCCATTCATCACAAATCTCACTCCTGAGCAGAAGACACTGAAGGAGAAGGAGAAGGATGCGTGGACCAAACTTAGCAAGGAGGAGAAACTCGCACGTAAGTATCACCATCTTCATCAGTGTGTGTAGCAAGTAAGAGTTGGACACAACAAGCATATCTGAAAAACATTTTAGTTGCTTGTTAAAAAAAGGGATAGAGTTTAATTCCATATATATACATTCTCAAATTTGGAAATATTATCTGTATTTCACTCTCTGCAGTGCATAACATCATCCAGTGAAATCTTTGCGTGTGAAGGGCAGGGACAAACCCCCAAATAAAGCCCATGACCTTCGATCCCTGGCACTGGATTAAAAACTGACATGCTTCTGTAATGGATGTTACCACAGGGGCTCGGGAATGCTTTGAAAAAAACATTCCCAGTAAACTTAGCCCATCCTTGCATCCACAAAAGCAAGTTAAGATTGTTGGCCTGACTTCCACTGTGCAAAGTACAATGTCCAGAAACGCTGACAACTTCTCTGGGCATCTGAAATGGACTAATTCACGGTGGAAACATGTATTGTGGTCCGACGAGCAAATCTTTCACATTGCTTTTAGAAATAAAGGATGATGTGTTCTCCAGGTCAAAGAAGAAGACCATCCAGATTGTTACCAGTGTAAAGTTCAAAAGCAAGCATATGTAATGGTTTGGGGGGGGAAGTGTATTAATGGCATATTTGCACATCTGTGAAAGCATCATTAATGCTGAACACATTTTGGAGCAACATATGCAGCCTTTTAGACATGTTTTTCATTGACACCTATGCTTGTTGCATCATAAATCCTTTAAGAATAGATCTGCTGTTTGTGCTATGAAATTTTAAACCTGATTTGGAAGCAATGTTCAGACAAACTGTTGCTCATGCTTCACTAGTGCTGTGCTTATGTATCACATTTGGTGTAAAATGTTGAACCTTTGGTTTCAGCTCAAGACTACGTTAAAATGAACAGTTAGCTTGCTGACTAGAGGACTTTTGTAGAACATTTTCCATCTGGATCAGGCTTCGCTTAAAAGGTTCACTCTGTTATTTTAGAATCGCTAAGTGGTTTCCCTGCCACCTCATTAGCTATGCAGCTAATGGAAGGGCTTGGAGATTGCTCCCGGTACGTGGCTTTAGACGCCATGATCAATAGTCAGTAACGTGTTTTGAAACTGTAATTGCTTTGTTCACACCACAGGGCTGGTATGTGGGCCCACACTTCAGCTCCTCACTCTCATAACTACATACCTTCTATTGTTTACCGTTAAATTTATTGTAGTTACTGAGTAATAAGTCTCAAGATTAAGATTAAGGCCCAATCCCATTTGTTTTTGAGTGTCATCTTGCCCCTTAGAACTGAGTTACAGGGCAGTGGTTGAGATCTTCCCTCTGAAATGAGACCCTCAGATAAAAGAGCATCTCTTCATTAACAGCTACTAGCGCCGCTCTGTAGGCGACCCTGCCCGTCTGACAGCAGAGGAGGGGAAAGTTCAGCTCCTCACTGCTGGGCTTTAGTTACATTTAGGGATCATACGCCTTCAAAGAGGGGGGCAGTTATTTATTATCACCCCCCACTAATTATTCAGTGATATGAAGCTGAAGTCAGATGTTCTCCAGATTCTTGTTCACATTTCTCGTTCCAACTTAAATGAAAACCAATTAAGATGGAGCGGGAAATTTAGCTGGCTAGCTACCGAGACATTAGCATGCTCTTAGCTTGTTATGAAGAAAAGGACCAAAATACACTGAAACGACACTAAACTAAGATGAAACGGTGGTTATTGTAATTTTTTTAACAGAGAAAATTCTCACATTTGTGGGTTTCTTTGGTCTCTTGTTCGCCGTCTCGCTGGTTTTTCTTCTTTCCTCATATCTCTCTGTTTGGAGTCTCTGAGAAACCTCCGTTTGGAGGGTCATGTAGCCCCAACACTTCACCCCACCCCTCTATCTCAACTAAAATCGGGGTCGCCCTACATCTAGACATGAACACGCAGAACAGAGGGCTAGGGCTCAGTGGTAGGGGCGAGGGGTGACATGGGATTGGGCCCAAGTCTGAGTGATCAGAGATACTCAGCCTTTCTTAGCAACTGGGAGAAGCTGTATTGATGCAAACACCAGCCCTTCATGCTTTTATGGACACTGTTTGCTATTTTTTCTTATTGTTTAGCCGAATTTGCTGTGCAGTGTTCTTGAGTTTCGAATTTCCTCGCCGTTTCTGTGTTGGATACTGATAAGCTAGTCTGACTTCTTGCGCATTTCATGCCTGAAGGGCAAAGACAATAATTCTGCATGATGTATCAATTCTCTGGAAGAAGATGACTGTACTTCATTGGAAACAAGCTTCCACTAACTAGAAGGGATGATTCCATTGCTGTTTTAGGTGTTGGTATTGCTTTACTTCAGGCAATAATATCATCTAAAAAGCATCGTAAGTATTGCAGATGTGTCTCAGGGGTTGTATCATTGCTATCACAGTTTAACCACAAACAGAGCCGGTGTATTACTTCCATGCCCGTAAGGTGGCAGTGTTGCCCACATGTCTGACATCAACCATTCAGCTATTGCTCTGACAATGCTGCCATTGTGCAGTAATGGTAAATGAGCACACAGGTAATTCATTACATATGAAGCAATAAAGCGCAGGTTTTGTGCATAAGAGCCATTTGAAACCAGATATCATCCTTACTGTAAGATGTTAATTTTGAGTTCTTGTGCAGTGTACAGGCTCTCCTTTGAGCTGAGCTATGCTGAGATGAAGAAGGGATCAGATGAGTGGAAGACTGTGCTGGCCGGCTTCTTCTTCTTCCTTGGCTTCACCGGCCTTTTGGTTTGGTGGCAGCGCATTTACGGTGGGTATCACTTAAAATCGCCACTTAGAATATAAATAATAAAGTTCTGTCTATCTATCTGTCTATGTATCTGTCTATGTATCTGTCTATCTATCTATCTATCTATCTATCTATCTATCTATCTATCTATCTATCTATCTATCTATCTATCTATCTATCTATCTATCTATCTGTCTGTCTGTCTGTCTGTCTGTCTGTCTGTCTGTCTGTCTATCTATCTATCTATCTATCTATCTATCTATCTAGATAGATAGCTATCAAACACACTGTTGCAGAACTCAGAATTTCATCACCTTTTAAATTTTCTAAAACAAGCTACCTCCATCTAGACATAGTATACAGAACTGAGAATTAGAACTAAAAACCATTCGTCTCTGTGTTTTTCCACACTGTGGAATTAGACCTCTGCATTTAACCCATCCGTGCAGTGAAACACCCACATACATGCACTCTATTGAACACACACACTAGGGGGCAGTGAGCACACTTGCCTGGAGCAGTGGGCAGCCCTATCCATGGCGCCCGGGGAGCAGTTGGGGGTTAGGGGTCTTGCTCAAGAACACTTCAGTCATGGACTGTCAGCCAAGGGGATTGAACTAGCAGCCTTCCGGTCACAGGGCTGGTTCCCTAACCTCCAGCCCACGACTGCCCCACTGGAACACTTGGATATAACTTTGAGATTCTAACAACGTTTTATTTGAGCTGAAATGACTTCTTAGGCCTTAATTCATTGCAATCTTCTTACATCTTAAATCATTATGTAACAAAATCTTGCTATGTGAAATTTGTTTTATTAGTTTCGTGCTGGAGCTATGAAGCTAATGTTGCTTTAAGAAAAGCCATCATTAAGCATCATACAAACTGCATGCATAAATCAGGGACGGCAACTCAAATATTAAGAAAAGCCATTTTATCCTTTCAATAAAGATCAAACCACCTTGGGAGCCACAGCATTTTAGGTGCTAATGCCTGGTATAGAAAATATAAAAGAAAACGCAGACTGACTTTGCTCTGCTTTAAGCTTTAGCTCAGCTGTAGCTGCTTTTCTCACATCTCCAGCAGGAAACTTTTCCACAAAAATAAAACAGTTTCTTGTAAAATGTCTAGTAACTTTCTGTTTTTTACAAAGCTGGCGGAATGGAAAATTTGAAGAAGTGTCGGCTTCGTGACTTTTTAGTGTTTGTCAGTTTCCCGTTGCAGATTAAATGTATCAGGAAACCAGCTGGAGTGATTATAAACACAAATCAGTCAGTTTGTCTCTTAATTATCCATGTCCATCTTAAATCTCTCTCTTTGCCGTTTCGTAGCTACTAGCTGGGCGAGACTGTTGTCTGTGTTGCTATGGTGACCAGCCGTCTGGTCTGATCTTCAGGGTTAAAGGGTGAATCAGCAGTTCTACATTAACTCCAGCGTTTAAGACCATTTACTGTTAAACTGTGTTGAACGATCAGCAGAGCTTCATTTTACTGTAAAGGAGGATTATTTTATTATTATCTACAAATATAATTCTGCTGGGGAGCCACACCAGGGCGGTAACAGAGCCGCATGTGCCTCTTGTTGTCGACCCCTGACAACAAGCAATTGTATGCCTGCCTTATATCATGTTGAGCTGTTAATGCTTTAAAATCCACAGGTTTTGTTACATCCTAAACATCTTCATTGCTTAATTATTAATATTATGTCATTAATTACTCATTTGGAGTTAGTCTTAGGTTATAACGTTTGGACCTGTATGGGCCATTTTAGGGCTGTGTATAAGTCTATTTGAGATTAGTTAACACCTCAAGGCATTCTGAGATACGCAAGTACATGATGATTTAGTGATGCAGTTCTCATAACGCTAATCGGTGGCTACTAACTTCTATTACTTGTTAGCTACATTAGCTCTGTGTCTCCAGTGCTGAACCAGTGTAGAACGTTGGACACTGAACATGTCTTGGCTGATCTACAACATTTAGGAGGAAAATCATGTAAATATGAAGCACACATTTAAAAAGTCTTGAATTCTTGAATTCAAATAAGGTTTCACAGTTCCACAAGGTCCAGTTTGAGAAAATATACTCAAGCTAAGGTCCAGAACATCATAATGTTGTCATGATTTAGTGCCATATACTGTTCACTGAAGTAGCCGAGTAGGAATATCAGCATCTTATACAGTCGTCAGCTGAATATCAGATCAAATAAAGTCCAGTTCAGTCAGATTTCAACAACATTTACTGAACATCAGATCAAATAAAGTCCAGTTCGGTCAGATTTCAACAACATTTACTGAATATCAGATCAAATAAAGTCCAGTTCGGTCAGATTTCACCAACATTTACTGAACATCAGATCAAATGAAGTCCAGTTCGGTCAGATTTCAACAACATTTACTGAACATCAGATCAAATAAAGTCCAGTTCGGTCAGATTTCAACAACATTTACTGAACATCAGATCAAATAAAGTCCAGTTCGGTCAGATTTCAACAACATTTACTGAACATCAGATCAAATAAAGTCCAGTTCGGTCAGATTTCAACAACATTTACTGTCAGTTTCCTCTTTTTAGATCACGTCATGTGGAATAACTTCCCTCTGACTCACTTTCTTCTTTGACTGCTGTTTCTCTCCTCATCCCTCCCCAGTGTGGCGTCACTCACTCGAGTCTGAGTGTTCATCATAATGCACAGATCTGATTGGCTGACTGTGATATATACAGTGCATGTGATTGGTCTGTGAGTCTCCCGGGACGCTAAAGCTACTGTAAAGGCTAGGAATGTTATGCTGATTAAAACAGGACCACCCCCGTCTAATTATCCATTGTTTATTGTTTGTAGGTCCAGGTCCAAATAGGACAGCGTATGGGTCTGGACTCGGACCTCGGTGCGCCTATTATTGGTCTCTGATCTAAATAGAACCTCTGCCTTTACTAAAGACCCGTTGAAGAACGATTTTTTGAAGTGTGTATCACTTCAAATCATTCTTACGCAACATATGTAAGATGAGATAAGATAAGATAAGGCTTTTATTGTCATTCGCATCACATGTGGTACATGAGGTGGAATGAAACATTGTACTCACGGTCCAGTTAAACTCCCAAAGTAACATAAACAATAAATAGAAGGTGCAAATAAAGAGGTGCAACATTATTGTACAGCATTATTAAGTATTAGACTTGTGAGCGGTGTGTCCTTGGGTTTTGTTCTCTATGCAGCCCTCCTGTGTCCTGCTTTCTCATAACATGACTTACTCCGTTCGGCACACGGCTGAGGCGAGCGAGGGGTGTTCTTATCTCTTTCACCTGCAGTACACACTCCCTCTCTCTACTAGTCAGCCCTTTGTGCTCATGCACGGATAATTGGGCTGAGCTGTGTGTTTGTGGGCAGTAGTTCGGGAAAGAGAGCAGAAGGGGAGAGAAGACAGGAGAGAGATTTAAGTGTTTGAGCTTTGACTTCAGTTACGGAATCTCCTGCCTCCTTGCAGAATGAGCGCCTGCACTCTTCCCAAGGCTGCCTGTGTGTGTCTGTGTGTTTGTGTGCGGATGATTGACGGAGAGCACCTGTTAGTGAGTGTGACAGCATGTCTACCTGTACAAAGTCCTATATGGCAATGTACTGGCTTTCCATATACAGTGTCCTCTGCAGATACTGGCAATCATGAGCAAAATAAGCTGTATAGAATATTTTAATTAATCATCCTTTTGATCTTTCATTCAAAATATAAGCAAAAATCAAATCTTTCTTTAACCTCTTATTGACCAGGGTATATTTTGGTTATTCTATCTGAATTTGACCAAATTGTAAGGCAAATTATTCAATAACTGCATGAAATAAATGTAAAGTTTTATTTAATTTTTGTAAAAGCCCCTCAGATGAACAGAACGTGTGTTTTATGATCTCCACATGTCACTACATACTTACAATTCACTGCTGAAAGCCAAAAATCTCCGACACCCTTTGTGTTGTTTTCTAAAAGTGATGTTTCCAGAGCAGATCACTGAAGAGACGCCGTCTGTTTATAGTTTAGAGCCCAGATTTGGGGAAAAACGGGTCGACTTTCAGTAGAAAAACAAACTGAGTTCAGCTTCTTTTATTATAAGGGTTTAAAATGACGTCACCGTCTATTAGACTGGAGAGAAGAGCTACAGCCTCACACGACGCCCAGCTTCTGAATGGAGCTTATGGAATATGAACGTTATGAAGAACATGACCAAGTGTGGTTTGGACCCACCGGTGGTCTCAAGGATCGAAGAGGTTAAGGTATGAAGATAGAAAGAAAAAAAAAACGACCTAAATCCACAAAATAAATATTTTTATTAAATCTTAAACAGTTGGCACCCCTAGAAATTCCAGATGAAATATATTCCCACTCATATTTAGTGTTTTAAAGTTCACCTGAGTGATTAGGACCAATGAAATGCTCAGTTATGACTTCCTGTTTCACTGGTTAATATATATGAGATGAAACACAGGCCAAATTCCCTCAGTCATCCTTCATTATGAGAAAACAGCGACAAAAAGTTATTGAGCTGCATAAATCAGGAAATGGCTGCAAGAAAATAGCGAAACAGTTGAAACGTCCAGGTCCACAATCAGGTCAATAATTAAAAAGCTTAAAACAACTGGAGATGCTAAGAATCTGCCGGGAAGAGGATGTACGTCTGTACTGACCCCACACACAGTGAGGAAGATGGTGGATAAAGTATCTCCAAGGATCCCAGATGGGAAATTACAGACATTTGTCAGGTCTTGGACTCCTGAACTACCATTAACCCTCTAGTGCACGATGTTGCCTCAGGGCAACAAACATTCTCCTCGCTTTACAATAACATTATAGATATCTAAAGACACTGACAGGGTTAACAATAAAGGGCAGAGTTTGAGTAAGTCAAGAAAAAAAGGATTTTTCATTTGTGTATTCGCAGAAATATTTTTGTTGCCTAGAAGCAACATTATGCGACAGTCGAGTGGGTTTAGCCAGTAAAAAAAGTCAGGTGTCACCACTTCAGGGACCATGGATCTACACTCAGCGGCCACTTTATTAGCTAGTAAAAGGCTGGACCCCCTTTTGCCTTCAGAGCTGCCTTAATTCTTCGTGGCAGACTTTCAACAAGGTGTTGGAAACATTCCTCAGAGATTTTGGTCCATATTGACATGATAGCGTCACGCAGTTGCTGCAGATTTGTCGGCTGCACATCTATGAAGAGAATCTCCCATTCCACCACTTCCCAAAGGTGATCTATTGGATTGAGATCTGGTGCCTGTGGAGGTCATTGGAGTCCAGTGAACTCATTGTCATGTTCAAGAAACCAGTTTGAGATTATATGAGCTTTGTGACATGGTGCACTGTTCTGCTGGAAGTAGCCATGAGAAGATGGGTACACTGTGGTCATAAAGGGATGGACATGATCAGCAAAAATACAGGTAGACTGCAACATTTAAACGATGCTCAATTGGTACTAAGGGGCCCAAAGTGTGTCAAGAAAATATCCCCCACACCATCACACCACCAGCCTGAACCACTGATACAACGCAGGATGGATCCGTTCTTTCATGTTGTTTTACGCCAAATTCTGACTCGACCATCAGCAACATTTTTCCAATCTTCTATTGTCCAATTTTGGTGAGCCCGTGCGAACTGTAGCCTCAGTTTCCCGTTCTTAGCTGACAGGAGTGGCACCCGGTGTGGTCTTCTGCTGCTGTAGCCCATCTTCTTCAAGGTTCAACGTGTTGTGCATTCAGAGATGGTGTTCTGCATTCCTTGGTTGTAACAAGTGGTTATTTGTGTTCCTGTTGTCTTTCTATCATCTGGAACCAGTCTGCCTGTTCTCCTCTGACCTCTCACATCAACAAGGCATTTTCGTCCACACAACTGACCACTCACTGGATATTCCCTCTTTTTCGGACCGTTTTCTGTAAACCCTAGAGATGGTTGTGTGTGAAAATCCCAGTAGTTTCTGAAATACTCAGACCAGCCCGTCTGGCATCAACAACCACGCCACGTTCAAAGTCCCTTAAATCCCCTTTCTTCCCCGTTCTGATGCTCGGTCTGCACTTCAGCAGGTTGTCTTGACCACCTCTACATGCCTAAATGCACTGAGCTGCAGCCGTGTGATTGGCTGATTTCCATACAACGTAAAGGGTAAGAAGTATTTTCAAATTATGTCAAAAACTGAAAAATGGAGATACAAGGTTTTCTTCCGACAATGACATGCTATTTTGCTATATAGCAATATAAGTAGCTCTGTAGGTCAAATATATGACAGATATGGCTATTGCTATCAGACACAGCAGCATATATGGTAATACATCAGCTTTTCTAGATGCATTGTGCAAGAAAGAGGAAGAGATGGTGTGTGTGTGTTTGTGTGTGTGTGTGTGTGTGTGTGTGTGTGTGTGTGTGTGTGTGTGTGTGTGTGTGTGTGTGAAATTTAGAGCCCATGTCGGAAGCAGCCTAGACTCTTGCATCTCCCATCTCCTGTCTCGGAGGCCTCAGCTCTTTGAGGAAGGAAGTCAGTGCTACATCACCTCAGGAGAGACACTGCAGATGGAAAGAACACGAGTGCAGAGAGAGAAACAGACAGAGAGAAAGAGAGAAGAGAATAAGAGCCAGACAAATAAGAGGAGAGGGGGAGAGGACATGGCTCAAAGCTTTAAGCCAAGGTGAGAGAGGGTGAAAAGAAGAAGTAGCTGAAGAGAGAGAGTTGGAGAAAAAAAAAAAGTCCAAAGTCAGTTGTCGGTTGAGACTGGGGTATTTCCCACTCTGCTCCACCTCGTGTTGGAACTTGAAAAGCCAGGAGTGTGCGCCGCAGCTCAGGGGCTGCTACTCTGCTGCCTCATTAGGGGGCGTTAAGCACTCGTCTGGAGACTTAAACCGGCGGCAGGCTTTAAGGAGGAAAAAGGCTGATGAAAGAAGCCGCTTAAACTCTTAGAAGTGTACAGTTATTGTTGCCTTTTTTTACTGTAGAAATCTAATTGCCTAATTATGTCATTAATTACATGCTTGTGGAAGGAATTGTCTGCATCTACGTTTGATTTACGTTGTGTATTGACAAGAACAACACAAATATGGGTCATTCTAGTCACAACTGACTATCAAAATCTTTTACTTTGAGTGATTCTGTACTTTAATTATGTTTATTTTATTAAAACAAATGATTAAACAATCAATTTTGTCACTAAAATGTGGGGTGTGTGGAGTCAGTACAGCTTAGAGCAGATCATTTCAATGGAATATGGTTCAGTTATGTTCCCTGACTGAAGGGACTGAGATGGACCGTTGAGGGGACCACCCCAGTGACAGATTAGTTCCTTTATTTCTGAGAGTGCACATACATGCATAAATAAGTGAGCAAATAAATACAGATTGTGCACAGATTTGCAGGAAAATGCTATAGAGGAAACTGAATTTCACTCAATCAACAAAACGTCATTTGACTGTGGATGTTGGTACTTATTCAGCACTGTGTGAAAGTTTTAGGCATCTAATCAAATGTTTAACCAGTTGACCTCAGCAGTGAGTTTATCACCATATACATTAGAATAAAGTCGTATTCATAATTCAGATAAACAGAAAAACAATAAACAGTAACAAGAATTTCTCGGATCCATATTTTTCCTGGACACCTTCACAGCCGCCACATAGACTCGTTAATATCATCAATGACATCATGAGCTCAATTTACTGAGCACTGATTGGTCAAACCAGGAGCTGCTTTTTAACTACATATAATACTGGACTTCCTCGAGGAGAGGCTTGGAGATGGGTAAACAAACACAGTCACATCCAGAACATCACTATTTATTATATATATATATATATATATATATATATATATATATATATATATATATATATATATAAAACATACACACAGAGACACACACACACACACACACACACATATATATATATATATATATATATATATATATATATATATATCATTATTAATTAATATTCTATAAATTTTGTTTATTCAAATATTAACACTTTTCTCAGCAAATAAACACAAACTACACAAATAAACAGATTTTGAAAACGAGTCTTGGGGGCCTCAGACTTTCACACAGTACTGTACATACGACTGTATAGAAATATGTTGATGGTTGTGACATCACACCCATGTCGAATGTAAACTGGACCGTTTGCATTGACTGAGGCAGGACCGATATGTTTTCAAACTCATTTAGTTCATGTGGCCTCTTTAATATCAAAACATTTTTTTTTTATTGCTGCTGATGCGACTTTTACAGGTTAAGAAGGTCGCCGCCCCTGTGCTCCACGCTGCTCCACCAGCAATATTACATTTTCTCATCATATTCATCCGCCCCTATCTGCCGAGTCCCCACCCTGGGGAAATAATAGTTGTTTGCAGTCATGTTCATTTTGTGATATTTGGCTGTGCGAGCCTTTTTGTGTGCGCTCGCATGTTCTGTTTTGAAGATGCGCCCGCCTTGTTGCGGGTAGCGGGAGTAGTTTGGTTCGGCCCGCCGTGCGCTCACACACATTCTCACTCATTTCTTTATTCCGTTCCTGTTTTCTAGCTTGAAGATAAGACGGCAGCGTTGGGCACTTTGTAGTCAGGTGCAGCCTCTGTCAGGACAATTAATGGCTCTTTATTTCTTTCTTATTTTTTTGCTGACAGAGCCACAGTTGTGTGAAAGGTATGCGCGAGGGTGTGTGTGTGTGTGTTTGGGAGGGTGGGGGAGGATAGTTTAGGGGATTTTGCACTATAAACCGTTTCTTTCATTCTCTCTCTTTTTCTTTTTTTCTTCCTTTCCTTTTTAGAGATTTTTTTCTGTTGCCGTGTGTCGTCTCTTTCCTTCCTGCGGTGCATTGTAGCGTTATTAGGTACAATGAGCTTATTTTATCCGAGGCTGTGTCTATCAACAGTGCGTGTGTTCTGAATATATATTGAGAACATAGTTAGAACTCTTGTGTGTTTAGATGCGAAATATAGTTTCAGGGTGAATAATAGCGCCATTGTTCATAAAGGTGCATGAAAGGCTGAGCGGTTTGTTCCAGCAGCGCTGACTCCCCAAGTGAAGCTGAGGTCAGGTCAAATGAAAGTGTCATTTAGGTCAGTCTACAGATATGACACATCAGCGGCTTAGCACCTTTCACCTCTGGATGTTTATCAGCAGTGAGAGGAATGAGTCATTTCTGAGTGATTCTAGGTGTTCCTGCAGTCACTGATGGTAGATGTCATTGGATGTGAGTCTCACTGAAGCTCCTGGCTGTGATGCTACTGTAATGTATTCGGCTCTTGGTAATGACGTGAATTCTGCAGCATGAAAAATGTCAATACATGCAGCAGCACAGGGAGAACATTTGAAATGTATTCTAAGTTTCCTGAATGACTTTTTCCTCCCTAAATTCAAATACTGAGTGTAAAGGTTTTCACTGCATCTCGCAACAAAGAATATTACTCGGATATGCACTGCTTGTCTTGGTGTTTCATTTTAAAATGAAGGGACATATGAAGGGACAGTGTTTTCCCACTATGAATTCCTGTTATTTTGTGTCAGTAAAAGTAAATCTGTTTGAGAATAAATCTATTTAGTCCCAGGGAACAGAGTAAAATATTAAAACTCCAGCAGCACTGCTGTGTCTGATCCACTCAGACCAGCACAACACACACTAACACACCACCACCACCACGTCAGTGTTACTGCAGTGCTGAGAATGATCCACCACCCAAACAGTACCTGCTCTGTGAGGGTCCATGGGGGTCCTGACCACTGAAGAACAGGGTAACAGAGTATCAGAGAAACAGATGGACTACAGTCTGTAACTGTAGAACTACAGAGTGCAGCTATACAGTAAGTGGAGCTGATAAAGTGGACAGTGAGCGGAGAAACAAGGAGGTGGTCAGTGTCGGCTGATTGATCTATAAGCTTCCATTAGCAGGGTTGGGATAGCTACTGAAAAATTTGTAGTTCTCAAAATTTGTAGCAGCTACAATTTAGCTACTTTTCCAGAAAAAATAGTGGCTACTTTTTAGTTTTACTTTTTACTTTCAAAGTGCGGCGGGCAGAATGTTTGTGAATCTCCACCTGACACACCAAACAACCCCAAGTGAGTGTGAACAAGACACTGCGTTTAATCCAGGGCCAGAAAGATACACACAATAGGAAAGCTGCAAATATAGAAAAAGAGCTGGGCTAAAGCTTAAAGCAAAGTAAGCAAAGTAAGTCTGTGTTTTCATTTATACTTTTCAGCCTGTACCAGCACATCAGCACACACTGAGGCATATTTACAGCCGAGATGGTAAAACGAATATAAAGTGTTGTGGCTCCCAGGGGGTGTGTCACGATTGGCTCCTCCCACTCCATGTGCGTTTGTTTTCGTTTTGTAACTCCGCCCTTGATTGTGTTCACCTGTCCCTCATTGTCCCGTGTATTTAAGCCCCCTGTTTGCCCCTTGTGTGTGCCGGTCTTTGTATTGGTCTTTGTTTGATGTGTTGATTCTGGTTTTTGTCATGTCTGTTCCCCGATCTGTCCGTGTCGGCTCTATGAACCTGGACTGTTATGACCACGACCCTGGATTTGCCCATAATAATCTCAGCGTGTGTGTCCGCCTCCTCGCTCCCCCTTACAGGGGGGTTTTAGTTTTGTTGAAAAGACAGAAAAGGCTCTTCTTACCATTTAGGTTGCGACCCCTGAGCTAAGCCTACTAGTAAGGGGTGATCAGCGCGTGGGGCCAGCGGATTACTGTTCGCTCGAACTCCACAGCTCAGTCAGTAGTTCTATGGTTCAGATTTTGCTCACATTGCCTGAAGCCTATAGTGAAACGGTGAAAATTATCACTACAGCTACACAAACATTTGTAGGCGCTACAGCTACTGGCTACATTTCATACGACTGAAGTGGCTCCAGCTATTAGCTATGAAAATTTGCAGTTCGCTACAAATGTAGAGCTACTACTTACTTACTCCCCCATGCCTGTCCATTAGTTGTTAGCTACAATAGCCTCCTACACTCTCAGAAATAATGGTACTAGACTGTCTCTGGGGCAGTCCCCCTCTTGTCTCTGGGGTGGTCCCCTCAAGGGTCCATCTCAGTGCCTTTAGTCAGGGAACATAACTGAACCATAATCCACTGAAATGATCTGCTGGACTGACTCAACACACCCCGCCTCGCCTCGCCTCCAGGCGTTTATTCTACTGCTCTGTTTTAAAACATTCGGTTATGAAAAGGAACAAATACCAACTTTTCACCTGGAGAAACTGATTTAAGCTCCACAATCAGACCTTAAAACACCTTTACACTGTTTGTAGCTTGATGAACGGAAAATGTACCTGCACAGAACCTTCATTTACAACAGTGCAGCTTTGGTGCAAAGCTAAAGAAATACACCTCTGACAGTTAAGCAGTCTGTGCTGAGGGACCATATTTAATGTAAAAGGGAAATGATCTAAATAATTATTCCTTTGGCACCTTTTTATGTGTTATGGTTTAGGTGAGAACTACAGTTTTAACCATGGTTAAACTCAAACGGTCGATTGTCCCAGACTGAGGTCCTGTGTGCTCTCTGTTCTGCAGTGTACGGTGATGTTCCCCACACCTTGTCGCCTGAATGGGTGGAGAAGCAGACCCAGAGGATGATCGACATGAGGGTGAATCCTGTCCATGGCTTCAGCTCCAAATGGGACTACGAGAAGAAACAGTGGAAGTAGGAGAATCCCTCTTGCTACAAGTTTAGCGAAACCCATCTTTAACCTGTGGAAGACTCAGAGCTCAACCGCCTTAAAACCTGTTCAGTATGTCCAATAAAGACCGGCTGGAATGTACATGTGTGTGTGTGGTATTTTTTAACAAAACGCTTGAGATACTTCTCGGTTCTTTTATATCTTACTATTTAAAACTCCAATAAGATTCCTCAAACCAGGCCTCAGCCTTAGTGGGATTGGCTTAGAACCAGCAGATGAAGACCATGGTAACTGTAAATACGTCCATTAGTTCGTATTAGTGAATCGTTCAAAGGTGTAGAATCACTGTTTTCGGTATGATGAGATAGATTTGCTAAATACATATGAGGGGAAAGGACCTGCCCCAGGTGGAGGGGGTCCTCAGGGTCTTGTTCACAATTGATGGAAAGAGGGATGGTGAGATCAGCGGCACAGCAGTAATGCAGTCCCTGTACCGGACTGCAGTGGTGAAGAGGGAGCTGAGCCATAAGGTGAAGCTCTCTGTTTACCTGTGGTGAAAGTCATGAGCTCAGGTAATGACCGAAAGAATGAGATCGCACATACAGGTGGTAGAAATGAGCTTCTTCTCAGGGTGACAGCAACACTCTACTTGACAGGGTGAGGAGCTCAGAGCAGAGCCGCTACTCCTCCACATTGAGAGGAGCCAGTTTAGGTGGTTTGGGTATCTGATCCAGATGCCCCCTGGCCGTCTCCCAGTGGGGCTTTACCAGGCACGCCCTACGACGAAGCCCAGAGGTTGTCTTAGGACCTGCTGGAGGGATTATATCTCCAAGTTGGCCTGGGAGCAGCTTGGGGTCCTCTGGAATGAGCTGGAGGAAGTTGTGGGGGACAGAGTGGTCTGGGATTCTTTGCTCTCCAATCTGCTACCATGACCCCGTCTGGATTAAGCGGTTAAAGATGATGAACGAATGAACAAATGACTGAATATATATGTAAAATGGCTCGGGTGCGATGCTACTACTCCACAGCTTCATAGATTTTGACTTATTGGTAGGAAGAGAAGCATCAAATGTGTCCATAACGATGGACAGGACAGTAAATGATTCTCTAACGGTCAAGAAACAAGTATAGCATTAAGAATGAAGATAAAATTAATGTACATAATGCATCATATTCGAAAAGTAGTGAGCGAATCTGAAGACAGACTCATTCTTATGATGAAATGGTAATTACACTGTGTAATTATCAGTTAGGTCCTTCTTGGTGTTTCCAAAAAAACCTGAAACATTCAATGAAATATCTTCAAATACTCTGCATCTCTTTAAGTCTATGTAGCGTATTTTGAGATATATATGTTATTTATTATAGTACACATTTGAAAAGGTGATTCTCTAGTAAAGTGAATGGTTCTATATAGAACCATGAACACTCACAGAATCTCTTGCATAATTAAATGGTTCTTTGAATAGTAAAACGTTTCTTCAGATTGATAAGGAGTGTGCTGTATGTGGTTCTATATAGAACTGTCTTGAAAAGGGTTCTAAACAGCACCAAAGAAGGTTCTTCTATTGTTATAAGCCTGACACTGTAATAATAGCAGTTTTGGTGCTATATTGAAACCTTTTCATAGAGATTCTATATAGAACCATTCTCTTTAATAAAGAACCCTCGAAGAACCATCTTTTTAGAGTGTAAATATTGTGTTAATATTAGTTGCATTTATTCTAATATTAATGTTTTTCTGAGCAAATAAACACTTACTGCCCAGTTAAATAGCTTTTTTAATCTAAGTCTCTCGGGTGCCTAAAACATCTTGATGCTGCAAATTGAATAACTTGTATTTAATGGCAATTTTGAGTGAATACTAAATAAATGAAATGGTGGTCTCAGACATTTGTGCAGTAGTCCTGATATTCAGGGTTAAGAAGAATACTTTGAAAGCGTATTTATGGCTGAATACTGACTATGCTGTCCTCAATGTATTCAATAATATACTCTGTTACCATACATAAAATGTTTATATTTATCAGTCTACTCAGGCTTTAGCAGAGCTCAGTAACACTGAGATTAATAACTGATCACATTGATTTATCAGTCTACTCAGGCTTTAGCAGAGCTCAGTAACACTGAGATTAATAACTGATCACATTGATTTATCAGTCTACTCAGACTTTAGCAGAGCTCAGTAACACTGAGATTAATAACTGATCACATTGATTTATCAGTCTACTCAGGCTTTAGCAGAGCTCAGTAACACAGATTAATAACTGATCACATTGATTTATCAGTCTACTCAGGCTTTAGCAGAGCTCAGTAACGCTGAGATTAATAACTGATCACATTGATTTATCAGTTTACGCAGGCTTTAGCAGAGCTCAGTAACACTGAGATTAATAACCGATCACATTGATTTATCAGTCTACTCAGGCTTTAGCAGAGCTCAGTAACACTGAGAAAAGTAATTACATTAATAATAATAATAATAATAAATTCACATTGCTACAGCAGCAATGACAAAGCGTCAAGAAAGGGAATAAGAAGAGAGGTAACAAACAAGATAAAACTCTGTTAATTACTCAGTTTTTATTCAACTTAAACTTGGAACTAAGTTGTAAATAAATCTGAAACTGAAACTTTGCTTGTGTGTAAAAAGTGATTTCAGAGCCACTCGGTTCTCCCTGATGGAAACTGTTTACCTTCAGTGTTTTGTGCTTCTGATCATTTTAATAGACGTCAGCGTCACTAATTAATGACGTTCTATTAAAAGACTGGTTTACCAAGAGAGACGCTGGAGGACTTTCACCTGAAATGAGTTCATGAAGCCAGTCTGGTTATAAAAATGATAACAGGACATCAGAGCCAGAATTACTCTTTTAGTACTTTTACTTTATACTTAAGTACATTTGAAGGCAAATGCTTGATTTAGTGATTTGTGTACTTTGTCCACTACAGTGTCTAACATCCTCCCACCACCTGCACTGAGCTTCCCAGGACAGATCTGGCCCTCTTAATGAGTCTGTTCTCAGTGAGGTCCTCTTTTATTTTAAAATAGTTAATAATTCTCCTAAAAATATGAAAATTGTTCTGAATACTGCTTTTAAAACCTGTACCTTGGACTGAATACAGACACATTACATACCAGCTCTGCTGATATTTTCCTTGTCGTCAGTCATTTGTCGTTTGGGTGGTCTTTAAATGAAATGCCAGGTCAAAACATGGGTCAATACTGGACATAAAAAAATCTATAAGACAGACTAAACTAGTGACTGTAGCACTACAAAACCACAACAAAACCACAGCCGTTGCTTTTATGTTTGACTGCAGGATGAATTACACCCTTAAAAGCACTGATTAAGTGTAATTAGCATACACGTTAAAGTATTCATATCACATGCTGCCCGTTTTGCCACGCTAAGAACCCAGAAGCCAGTGTGCCAACGGCCACAGTACAATGCAAGCCTGCTGTATTTGCAAGTTAAACTATTGGAGGGTGCACGATTCAAATTGAGGAGTGCTGAACATCGAATGGCCACTATAAACATGTCTTAGAGCAAAGGCATCTACGTCTGACCTCTTTCCTTAGAAAGAAACCCAGTTTATAATGAATTATTCACAAATGTAGTAACACAGAGGCTTAGAAACAGGTCATATATAGACGTATAATAGCCTTTATTATAACTAAAACATTCATCAGATATAGAAACATATAACATTATGACATAATAGTGAGGCAAAGTCCATTTATGAGAGACAAAATAAATAAATTGGACGTTTGAATATAGAATTTATCCATTAAAACCATAATGCTTGCAGAAAAAATGACAAATGTAGGACTGAAACAAAGAAATATGTACATAAAAGTTTAAAAAGGGATAAATACAGGGTTGAATTTACATGGGCTGTCGTGATTCAAAATAGAAGAAGAAATAAAAGAAAATAATAAGTCCATTAAGGCATAGTAGCAAATAGTAGCACCCCCCCCCCCCAAAAAAGTTTTTATTTATTTATTTATTCATGCAATGGCTTTAATTTAGCAATATATGGTACATAACAACGACAGAACAGGTGTGGACGATGGGTGTACACTGTATGATGCCTGACCACAGGCTGTAGCGACAGAAATGTCTAGGAAAAGTGAAAAAACACAAAAAAGACAAAAATAACAGTGAGGCACAGTCCATCAAGAGGACGCACAGCAAAACACTGGTTTAGTAACGTGGCATTTAACGCGGTATTTAGCATTAAAATCATAATATAATATCAACGCACTCCACATCTGGATCTGTATATGAGAAGCAGCACATTTCAACTTCCAGAAACAATAATAAAGCGCTGCTTTTCTGGCGCTGTAAACAGCAGCGTCTCGTCAGCTCGTCCTCCGCCGCAAAAGACTTGAATGAATGACGCAGGCGACGGCCACGCCCCCTTCGCCTTTTCAAATGACCCCAGTCTTTCGGTCTTCCCCGCCCCCCTGGCGACAAGCCCCGCCCTCCTCGTACACGATTGGCTAAAGCGTTCGAATGGCTCCGGCCCTCGCAAGACGCTCCAGCGGGCGAAACGGTCCAATCGCAGCGCAGGTGGGCGTGGCCGTGGCGCCGTACGGCTGAAGCGAGAGCGAGCAGACGGGGCTGAATGAAGCGTTACGGCGTCCTGCATCCGCGAGCTCCGGCTCGAGCCCAGTTTCAAGCGGAGCTGTAACGGTTAGTTTTTCCATAACGGCTCTTCCCGCCGTGGCTCCGGGAGGGAGAGAGAGAGCCGACCCAGCCCGGCCTGGCAGCCGTAGGTGGATAACAGCTTTCATTTCATTCCTCTTCCGTCTTTCTGGGAAGCCCTGAGCGCGCTATCCATGGGATTACGACACTGAGAAGAAGAGCGAAGGAAGAGGAAAAAATATTTAAAATATAGAAAAGAAAAAGAATTAAAAAAAAAAGATTTATTTATTTATTTTTAGTGAAACTAATATCGGTTCTAAACGAGCCGCTTCAACTTTCGCTAGCGAAAAATAAATAAATAAATAAATAAATAAAAGACTGAAGGGGGCGTATCCGCGCGTGAGTAGCTAGCGAGGCATCCCCGCCCCCCCCAACTCGATCCTCACGCCGGCCGAGCTGAGCTCGCTCGCGCTGCCGCGGAGTTCTGGCCGTTGGAGCGGAGATGGGTGTCGGTCGCCCCGGAGAAGTTGTGGAGGGATAGAGGGATAGTCTTCATCTTTTCGGCGCCGCTTTTCTGCTTTTTTTTTTTTCTTCTCTCCTTCCCGCCAGATGACCGCGCGGGCGCGCGAGCGTGGTTCGTTAACGGCAAAGAAGGCAAAAGCGACGCGCGAGAAAATGTCTCTTGGTGTCGGAAGGTCTGTTCGCGTCGAGACTTTGTGTTTGGAGACCGCGCGGCGCAGGCAAGCCCGTTGTTATTATTAATGATAGTAATTATAATAATAAGATGATGTTTTGGGAGTGAGCCGCTCCCGTTGTCGCCCCGTTTTAGAACTAACTCGTTACCGGATTTAAAAAAAAATAATGGCCAATGAAAGTCCCTACAACATCCGGGACATCGTGGAGAGATACATCCAGCACAAACTTCTCAAGCGAGGCTACGTGTGGGAGTTCCGCCCCGGCGCCGCCGCCGCCGCCACGGCCGACGACGACGACAACGACGAGGCCGAGATGCCGCGCGCAGGGCCCGCGAGGCTGCACCGGTTGCTGCGCGAGGCCGGCGATGAGCTCGAGCGCGCCTACCAGCGGGACTTCGCCGCCATGTGGGACCAGCTGCGCGTGGCGCCGAGCACGCAGCTCCAGCGCAGCTTCGTGGCCGTGGCCGAGGAGCTGTTCGGCGACGGCGTGAACTGGGGCCGCGTCGTGGCCTTCTTCGAGTTCGGCGGCACCCTGTGCGTGGAGAGCGTGAACCGCGAGATGGCGTCGCAGGTGGACCACATCTCGAGCTGGATGACCGATTACCTGAACGGACCACTGCTGCAGAGCTGGATCCGGGACAACGGTGGCTGGGTGAGTGGCGAGGAGCTTCCTTTGATCACGCAGCTCAGAAGATCAGAGACACTCTGTCACTCCTCAAAGGTGGCAGAGATCTCCATGGTGGAGATGGCAGTGGTTTAGATCTTAAACTCAGAGATCTCCATGGTGGAGATGGCAGTGGTTTAGATCTTAAACTCTGAGATCTCCATGGTGAAGATGGCAGTGGTTTAGATCTTAAACTCTGAGATCTCCATGGTGGAGATGGCAGTGGTTTAGATGTTAAACTCTGAGATCTCCATGGTGGAGATGGCAGTGGTTTAGATGTTAAACTCTGAGATCTCCATGGTGAAGATGGCAGTGGTTTAGATCTTAAACTCAGAGATCTCCATGGTGAAGATGGCAGTGGTTTAGATGTTAAACTCTGAGATCTCCATGGTGAAGATGGCAGTGGTTTAGATGTTAAACTCTGAGATCTCCATGGTGGAGATGGCAGTGGTTTAGATGTTAAACTCTGAGATCTCCATGGTGGAGATGGCAGTGGTTTAGATGTTAAACTCTGAGATCTCCATGGTGAAGATGGCAGTGGTTTAGATGTTAAACTCTGAGATCTCCATGGTGGAGATGGCAGTGGTTTAGATGTTAAACTCTGAGATCTCCATGGTGAAGATGGCAGTGGTTTAGATCTTAAACTCAGAGATCTCCATGGTGGAGATGGCAGTGGTTTAGATCTTAAACTCAGAGATCTCCATGGTGGAGATGGCAGTGGTTTAGATGTTAAACTCTGAGATCTCCATGGTGAAGATGGCAGTGGTTTAGATCTTAAACTCAGAGATCTCCATGGTGGACATGGCAGTGGTTTAGATGTTAAACTCTGAGATCTCCATGGTGAAGATGGCAGTGGTTTAGATCTTAAACTCAGAGATCTCCATGGTGGAGATGGTAGTGGTTTAGATCTTAAACTCAGAGATCTCCATGGTAAATCTAACACTGGTTTAGATGTTAAACTCCAGCGATCTCCATGGTGAAGATGGCAGTGGTTTAGATCTTAAAGGCTCCATGGCGAAGATGGCATGCTGCTTATATCTTATACTCAGAGATCTTTATGGTGAAGATGACATTGGTTTAGATCTTAAACTCAGAGATCTCCATGGTAAAGATAGCATTGGGGTAGATCTTAAAGGCTCCATTGCGAAGATGGCATTGGTTTACATCTTAAAGGTAGATATCTTCATGACAAACACAGCAGTGATTTAGATCCTGAAGGCAGAGAATGGTTTAGATCCTGAAGGCAGAGAATGGTTTAGATCCTGAAGGCAGAGAATGGTTTAGATCCTAAAGGCAGAGAATGGTTTAAATCTTAAACTCTGAGCTTCCCATGGTGAAGATGGCATTGGCTTAGATCTTAAAGTCAAAGATCTCAGTGCCAAAAGATGCCAAAGCCTCAGTTCTTCTCTCACGTTGGGGCTCTCAGCCACACCCACTTTCCCCATGTGCAGAAGTGGAATGCTCATTTTCAGATGCTTCTTGGCAAATGCTCTGCCAGGAGTCCTCTCCCCACCCATCCAGCAGAGTGTGTTAAATATCTAATGATTTTCAGGCTGTGAGCTGCTCCGGCGTCGACTTACAGTCTCCACTACCTCATATTCTTTTTGAAAGCTGGAAACTCCTTTGCTTTTGCCTTTGGGGTCAAGCCTTCATGCTGTAAAGTAGTTGTCAGCCAGGTGTCGGAGAGATTGGTGTCGTTTTGGTCTGGATTCACTTGCTGGAGGGTCTCTGAGGAGAATTTGGCTCCCGCCCTGGACTGGAGTATGAATGAAAAATCAGGCATATCCACCAGCGCACTTAATCCTTCAGTCAAGTATAGAAGCACTTCTTTTTTTTTTTGGTTCAGGATCAGTGGGTGCAGAGCTCTTGTTTTACCACAGCCTGGTTCCTGCACTGCAGTGCTTGTGCGTTGAATAATTTACAGCATAAATTGAGGCAGCCCATCACAGCTCTGTGTACTTTCATATGAGAGGGTGAGCTCTGTCTGGCTGCCCATAGCGTGGTACCTCGAAATCTCGAATGCTGTCCTCCTCCTCCTCCTCATCCCAGGAGAAGATCAGACTAGTGCTGGGATGTCTTGATCAAATTCAGCACCACAGATTATTTTTTGAAAATATCATGATATCAGATAGTATTCGAGTTCGGATTAATGTAGTTAATGACCCATTCCTGAGTCTTGGCTCTCTATGCTAAAATATTGTCTTGTTTTCTCTTACAGTTACGCCAAAATGAGCCTTTAACCACATACACACATCTTTCCAGAAGAAAACGTACTATCTGTTTAGTACTATGTAATTAATGCACTCGGAACTGTTCTTTCAAACAGTCTGACGCAGTCATTATATAACTGCCAGGTGGATAAAGTAGGCAAAATAGAATAATCAGCGGAAACAATGAAAAACAAACTGCTTGGCAACCCTTTTTTAATGGAATCGGATGCTGACTTGGATGTAACGATCATTTTCTATCAGTACCTTCATCTGAAAATCAATTTCACTCATAAGAAAAGTCCCAAAACTACTGAAATGATAATTAACTCGAGTTATATTAAGAATGTGAATGGTAGAGAATCTAGTATGGAACACCTGGATGGTTCTTCCTCTACTCTATCACTGTGATTGTGGCAGTGCCAGCAGAAAGTGTACAGGCCTGTCTAGACTACATTCAGGTTAGCCTATTTTCTGGGTTGGTTGGACGTGCAGGTGGGAGGACGGTGGCCCGGTGGGGCCGTTATTCCTGTCTGGTCTGCGAGTGGAATGGGGCAGAATTAATGACAGTCATTACTTAACACATCTGCTGCAGGTTACTCAGAGAAGGAGCAAAAAGCTTTCCTCACAGAATGGGGTGTGGAGCCAGACAGCAGTCCAGACTCTGAAGAAATGACCACTTTGGGCAGACAGTCCCCAGACACGGCCATGCCCTTTCCCCTAGTTCTCATCTTCTCAGTCTTTCGGACAGCAATTATATTGAAGTGGCTATCACAAATTATACACGAAAGGAAAAGGCAGACTGTGTTATTACAGGTGCTAAAACGTGTGTGTGTGTCTGTCTGAGTGTGTGTGTGTGTGTGTGTGTGTGTGTGTATTTGGATGTGTCTGGGTGTGTGTGTGTGTGTGTGCGTGCATTCAACTGACTATGGTCAACTCCATCATTCCTTCAGGTGATGAGGCAGCATGCAATTAGGACACAATTAGCACAGAAGTACTTTAATGAGGTTTTAACTCATGTCTGCATTATTCACAAAGCAGGCGCACTCTTGTCCAGAGGCAATTAATGATTAATTTATTTCATTTTGTCATGAAAAGCATGCTTGGAGTTTGCGTCAAGACTGATATTGCAGAGGGAATTAGGTTGAGCACCAGAGCTGTACATTATGCTTTTGTGTCTTCGAATTGGCCCTTAACTGCTTTGAAAATGTGGGATCCGTTTCAAAGAGCTGAGTGCATTTCGCATTGAGACCCGCCGTCACCGAGGACATGCATCTCTGGATTCTTTCAGCGGGAGCTGAATTTCTTCGACGCTCTTCATGCGTGATCCAAATGGCTTAACTTTTCAAATACGATAATTGGCTCAAGTATGATTTAAACCAGGTTCAAGCTAATTATGACCCAGTTCGGCTCTGACAGCCACCATAATCAGATGAATAGAACTGATGACTTTTGCAAACGGTAATGTTGATTAATCTGATTTTTGGCATAGGCTGAGGATGAAGTCATCTATACCGTCCTCCTATATCTATTCAGTCCTCCTTGATAACAACCAGAAGCACCTGCAGAAGCTAAATAATCAAGAAACACCTGCACTAAGTTTTCCTCGCAAAAAGCAATCAGAGGGAAATCACGTGCGTGACTGAGCGCTAATGGTTCAGTGTCAGCCAGCGTTTTGCTGTGTAATCTGGAAATATTAGAATGGCTTTTTTATGTGGAGTGCTTAAATAGAAAACTCTGATTGCTTATTTGTTTTCTCGAGTGTGTGACATACAAGAGGACTATTTTCGGCATTCACAGCCTGCAGTTAGAGGGCACGCAAAATGTGCAAAATCGCCTCTCATTTAGCTCTAAATTGGTCAGATGGCTTTGCTTTGCTGCCAGAGAGAAATGTCCTTTCCTCCCGCAGTTAATGCCGACTTATTATCCTCCTTTTGAATTAATGCGATTCATTAATCCTTGGATAAAGCCCCTGGAATAATTGCACAGTCTGCGGAGAATACATGATTCCGCCGTGCCGCATGATGCTGTTTCATTACTGTTATTCCAGACTCCCTGCTGGGCCTCCCCATTTACCCAGCATGTGATCGAGACCTTCATCTCGCTTTGGTCCTCTTTCCAATTGAATTTGGGATTCAATTGAGTTTCTGAAGAATTTGAAAGGCTCGTCTTTGTGCAGAGCAAGCAGTAAGCCGACTAACTGTAATGACACAATTATGTATCATGTTAGCCATGACAAAGCAAAAGGCTTAATTGAATTGGTGTTGTCTGATTGACATGTTAAATGTGGTTCTTGTAAATGGCGACAGCTGACTGAAGCTCTTTGCCTTGGGGAGAATGGCCACTAGCACTGCTAGTGAAAGTTAGACTGGTGTGACCATCTGGCCATCTGTTTTTGGCTGGAGTGGCTGAGCGGATGCTGGAAAGTGATGCTTTGCCCCAGAGGTTCACTATTGCACCCTTGACTGTGGAAGGGTTTATTTTTGTGTCCCTAGCATTTACAGATATATTACACTTGGAAACATGTGTTAGGGTTACATTTTATTTATATTTTAAAATAAAACAAGAAGTTATTTTAGTAATTTCACCTTTTCGAGCCTCAATTTAGCAATATTGGTTTTCAATCAATCATATAGAATTCCAAGCACCACAGAAGAGCTCGTCCCCACGGTCACGTGTGAAGGCTGAGGCCATATTTTGAAGGAAAAGACACGTTTTTCTGCAATTTTAGCTACAATAATCTAAACATGACTATGGAATATATAAATTAAATGGAAATGAAATGATAAAGAAAACAAATACCAAATAAATATGATAAAATATATAATGAAAGTCATCGTTCCCAGGAGTCGTGTCACTGGTGTTACTGTGTAACAAAAACTCTTATTTTGAAACAAAAGTCACACCGATGACATCACTCGACCCCCTTTGACCTGTTTTCTGAGGATCTCTGAAGAAAAGCTCATGGTGATTCCACTGAGTCTCTCAGTTCTCAGAGATCTTCTCATTCAGCTCATGATCTCATATGAAGCCTTTAGCTGAAGTCACTGGTGTGACCGACTTTATTCTGAGGTCACTGTGAAAAAATAGAATATAAATGGATTAAATTCCATATTTGAGTGGATGTTCCATGACTGACAGCGTGTGGTTTGATGTTCTGTAGCAGAAAATGCATTTTTTCATTAAAAATGTCATTGTGTTCTTATGTATAAACACCAGTGAGGATCAGTAACACCAGTGACTCCTATGGAGAGATAGAAAAGTGGACGCTTCTGTAGAACGACCCAAATGCTTGCTGTGGAAAACTCCCCAATTAGTCTGCATCTAACATGACGTGAGTTCAAAGAGGGCTACACTCTCCTGATCTAGAGATCCGTTACATCAGTTTTTTTTCAAAATAAAGTTCTTTTATATTCTTTGTAATTGCCCTTCATATTTCAGAACGGATTAGCATCATCATAGTGGTTCTGGTTCCATTCACTTACATTAAAAGCAAAGCAGGTTTTTTCCCTCTCCTGTAAAGTTACCGTTTTGGAGATACGAGGTTTTCTTCCAACAGCAGTGACTTGCTTTTTCAGCAGAAGTCCCTGGACCATAAAGGGAACGTGAAATGTCCTTTGCTGGATTTCTCATTATCACCGTTGCTGCTTTGAGGTAGTTCATTTGGAATGGTTTCCCCCCCTGAACAAATGATCGTTTACTGTTGTTATAATTGCCATGTTACTAAACATGTGTTGTGGGATCTGTAAGCCATTTAGTGGATTGAGACAAAGAAAGGCTTTTATGTGAGTGGTTTGCACTTCGTTTAAGGGCAGATTATAGTGCATTTACTCATTCAATCAGCATTTATCAGTTTCTCCATTGACAGCCTCTTCCACTGAACTGTCCTACAAAGGAAAATTACAGCAACAGACAAACTTTTGACCATGTCAGTGGTGCGCATTATTAGGCTATATGATTAGGCTTGTGTCTGCTGTGCAAGTTATATTTTGGGTGTAAAATGAGGTTAATGTTTGTGGCAACTGCGAAAAGTACCTAGTGAAACCCCTAATTTCACCAAGCTTTTGATGGCATGTACAGTCTTTCACTTTGATTTTACTGTTCTCTGGAAGACGTTTATACGAATTTCCCACTTCATAGCGCTTTGGTTGATTGCCGACAAGATATGCTAATGATTTTAGTGATAAAACATGCAAAAGGAGGAAATTTTAGTGTTGTTATCAGGGTATTACCCCACTCAGGCATGATGCTGTAACCGTCGTCCAAGAGTCAAACGAGTCATGGTTGTGTGGGGATAAAAATGTGGGTATTTTCACCGTTATCAGGGACTCCCTTGGTGCTGTTTACCAAATGCAGCTGTAGTTCTGAAAATTCAGTCTCCATTTAGTCATGCAGATAAAGAAGCCTGTATTGAAGTTTGTTTAGTCGGACTGCAACCGTGTAGGTGCACAGCCCACACACAGCACACCTGTGGTTCCTTACATTCCTGTGTGCGTGTGTTTGTGTACGTTTGTGTGGAACCGGTGGCTCCTTGCCTCACAGGCCTGTTTGACCCCACCTGTGCCTTTTGTGGGTGGGTGTTGTGTTGGGGCGTTTACTGAAAGAAAAAAAAAAGGCGAAGCGCTTCAGAAGTGCCGCACAGCTATTCATTTTCCAGAACATGTGCCTCATACGCTCCTTTCAAGTGACATTGTTTGTGAAAGTGATGTAGACACTGAAGGCAGAACGTGAAAAAAAAAAGCCTCAAAGAAAAAAGAGAAAGAAAAGGGGTTCTTTTTTGTCCTCTCTGTCAGTTTGATTGTAATGGCTTCAAACAAATGTGCTGTGCATTCTGCAGCTGGTGCGCTGAGCGCTGGCGCTGCCTACGAGGGCAAACCGAATAGGGTAAGGGACAGCCAAAGTGAGAAGAGAAGAAACTAAGAAGAATGGATGAAGCCACAAAAAGGCTGTGGGGGGGGGGGGGGGGGGTAGGATGGATCATCAGAAAGGGTAATGGCAGAGAGAAGCTGTTTATTGTTGTTGCTTCCTGCCCAGCTGCTGGTGTAGGGTGTGTCAGCTTCTCCTGGGGGGCAAGGTAGGGCTCTGAGAGCTGATTGGCTCATCGCAGGGTCGCGTGATGCCATGGACCAGAAGGACCGACCCTGCAAGGCTTCGATTAAACAAGGTTCGTGATACAGGATGAAGGATTATTATGAGGAGTGGTGGAGGGGCATTCGCTCTGGGGAAGGAAGGATTCCCTCCCAGGTGTGGCCTCCTTCCTGATCTTTGTGTTCTCTCATGCGCGCAAGGCTGGAGACGCTCACACAGCCACACTTGCATCTCTGTGCGGCACATTTGGAAGATGGAAATCTCTGGTTTAAAACAAAGAAGAAAAAACTAATTGGGTTCTTGATCTCCACAGAAACAGCAGGCTGGCTTCTTTGATTCTCATCGCAAGCTTGTTTCCATCACAAAAGAAGGTGTAGATCAGAGAAGGAGAGGACAAATTGGATGTGATAGACGGGCTCAGCAGAAAGTGAGAGCTGAGTGTGGAAAAAAACACCTACAGGTACTGAAATGTAAAGAGCACCAAAACATCTCGTTCTTTATCTTCATCTGCCTCTCACTTTAACTCAGTGAAACTGACGGTGAGTCAGAAAAATAACCATGAGTGAAAACCGAAGAGTCCTGGCCCTTTTTATGTGTTAGTCATTCGTTTCCTTGAACAGGTTTAAGCCTTGAGGAGAAAGTGGATGGGACTACCCCTGTTTCTCCATACACTGTGTCCCTGTCACTGCTAACTCGTTTGATGCTTTATGTGTGATGCTGGTGGTTTTGCATCAACTTGACTGACAGAAGAAAGAGCTTAGTGGGCAGCAAACTGGCCAGTGGTGGATGTTGCCCGCATCGTTGGCCCATTCATCCATCTAAAGCACTGTTGACAGTCATTAGAGCTGGGCATCCATAAATAAACCACAGATAACCGAGTTACCTCCCACATGTGATGCTTTCTCTGACTGACTCTTTTTGTTTGTCTTGACTCAAAAGGTGTTTGTCTTAGAAAGTTTTTAGCCTGTCTGATGATTTTTGGACAGGTGATCGTTCAAAGTGATGGTTTGCGCTGATCAGAAGAGCTTTGTATTAGTTCTGAGTTTTGTCTGCCTTTGATGCCGCAACGCTGTTCTTGGCTCGCCTCGCAAATTGAGCGTGCCGGTTCTGATCTTCGCTTAATGACTGTAGCTGCTGTTCTTTCCACAGACCCTCTGACAGCATCACATAGTGGAACATTGAAACAAACAACAGGAGAGGAGCAACACAGCACATATGTCTGCACTCCTAAATCCTAGAACGAGGCATCTGTCTTGCCTGGAGAAGGCTTTTTGGAAAGTGCCCCTCACCCCAGGCACATTAGGTTAATGACACAATCATTATGTCCTCACAGAGCTGTGGTTTGTTCACATGGACACAGGGACACACTGTGCCAAAGGCTCCATGGCAGCCTAGTCCACGGTGCACACACATCAACAAGTATCCCTCACTTGCTGGCTAGCACACACTTCTTACTCAGTGCTTATAGGCACCAGTATATTTTCAGCGATGCAAAGCTGGTGAGGGTTTCCCGAAGCCAAAACTACCTACGCATGCTTACAGGCTTGCATACAATCAGCGCTTACCTTTTGGCTGATCCATCTTTGCCTCTTTTGCACCAATCAATCATTGGCTTTGTTGCATAGTGTGTTTATTCGCGGAGTTCATCCAGCTGCCATGTATGTGACACGATGAGCGATGCCTTCTCAGTCGTTCATTTTCTCCGCAATTATGTCACATTGTTTGCTGAAGTCAGGTGAACAATGTCTTTGCAAGAAATACACCGAGGCATTGAGCCTTCAGTGTGAAAGTGTCAGTTAGTGATGTTGAGCTGTGCATTCACTCACAGAATCTTACCTCAGAGCCAGGTCTTCTGATACCTTCACTGAATAAGAACGTCTAGGGGAGGGGGAAACACTGTGATATCTTCTTGACTTTCTGTCTCATACAGCTTTGGAGTCGTCTGCCGGACAGACAAAAGGAAATCCGATTTAGCTAAAAAAAATTGTCCTGGCAGAATGGTGCAGGCTGCCTCTTAGAGATGTCTGATTCAACCTCCTACACAAAAGTTGTCAGCCCTGACAGTTGGCTCATAGAGGCCTTTTACAGTAAATCCACATCCCCCCATTGCAGACACAGATACATGCTGAAAGAAACACACCACCACACAGACAAAGAGACACAAAAGGGACACTCTTGCAAAGACTCTCAGGCACAAAAAAACAGACTGAGGGCTTGTATTTAGGCACAGAATCTAAATAGAGCCTTATAGGTCTTTCGCTACATGGCTAAGCCTTGGTGTCTTTTGCTGCTGGGATCTTAAGATGTGGGAGTTTGTGTAGGCAGGTTGGGGGGATTGCTAATGGAATTAGTCTGGGAGCAGTGTATGGATTTCTTTCTCTCGCTCAAAAGGGGTGCTTTAACACGGTCTGTCTGCATTTCTCCGTTTCTGCTGGCTGTTGCGCTCATCCTTCTTTTTTCCCTTTCTGTGCCTTGTTTCCTAAACTCCAGACTTATTTATTTATTTTTTTGTAATTTAAGAATCAAGGACCATTCATTCTCTTGGTATTTTTGGGCCTTGTCTTTTGAGCTCATGTGCTTTCACTGGCTACCTTAAATTTGGAACCACCATATATTGGAGCCCAATCTTCTCCAAACCTTAAATCCTCCCTATCCTTTGGCTCCGTGTCCACAGCTGGGTATGAAAGAATTCCCTTCATCGTCCTCTCACTAGACTGCAGAGGGGCTTTATGGTTGAGGGCCTGGCTTAAAAGTAATGGCTCCGGTGAAGTCTTTTGTCTGTCAGAGGGTTGTTTGATGTAAGTGTGGGTCAGCGTTTCCAGCTATCCATCGTTGTCTGTCTTCCTTTTGTAGGTTCCTGGTGGCCTTTAAAGCATCAAGGGGCTGGAGCCAAGTTGGGAACCCCTCTCTGGTACCTCAGGGTCAGCCCTGGCTCCCTCGTCTGCCATCTGCTGTGCCTTTTTGCACCCGGCACGCTGAGCTGGCATGACTATCTCCTCCTCTCCTCAGAACAACATTTCTTACCAACCGTTGCGCAAGGGCCAGGGCCTTTCCCCCCGAAAAAACATGAATGAGCCTCATTTATATGTCCGCAACAAGAGGTCATCTCAGAGCAGGCTTTGGATTGTTGAGGCAGCAGGCTGAGTATCAGACAGTCAAACCACAGAGTTTGTTACCTGTATGCTGGCTAGGATCAGGTGCACTGTTTGGTTTTTCCTCTGAGCATGTGTCGTTTTCTCAGCCTGCTGTTTGTCTGTGGGTTTGTGCTCTGATTAGCGGAGCGGGGAGTAGGAGGAACAGTGATCGAGCCCAGGGAGCCTCTGGTGAATGCTAATAAGCTGTCATTTCCTGATAGCACAACGTGTGAGCACTGTTGATGCCAGATATGGCAGAATCAAAGCTGGGATATGTCAAACAGTAATTATGTATTTTAGTTTCATCCACTGCAAGATGAATTATTCATAGGGTTTTGAGGGGGGAAGAGGCAGTCACTCCCTTTTAACACTTATGTACTCTCACTTGAAGTTTATGCCCGTCTTTCATTAAGTAGCCACTTTCAGGTCTGAGCAACACCCTGCTGATCGATCACTGGTGCCGTCTGCAGAAAGAAGAATGGCATCCTCTGCTGTAAAACAGTCCAGCATTTGGAAGGACCACTTCCTACAGTGTCTTCATTGAATCAGGGCACTGACTTTTTAGCTGTAACACTTATCCAACAGACCAGCTTGGCATTGTTTGTCTCACTAATAGTGATGTGTTGATAAAGGATTGATGCAACAAGGAATATCAACACTTCCACCCAGCTTGGATTTGGAGGCAGATATCCATGTCCAGATATGTTCAATTAGTGGACATGTGCATGTCAGTCACCATATACACTGATCTGGAATAACATTCTGACCACCTCCACGTTTCTACGCTCATTGTCCATTTTATCAGCTCCACTTACTGTATAGCTGCACTCTGTAGTTCTACAGTTACAGACTGTAGTCCATCTGTTTCTCTGATACTCTGTTACCCTGTTCTTCAGTGGTCAGGACCCCCATGGACCCCTCACAGAGCAGGTACTATTTGGGTGGTGGATCATTCTCAGCACTGCAGTAACACTGACGTGGTGGTGGTGTGTTAGTGTGTGTTGTGCTGGTCTGAGTGGATCAGACACAGCAGTGCTGCTGGAGTTTTTAAACACCTCAGTGTCGCTGCTGGACTGAGAATAGTCCACCAACCAAAAATATCCAGCCAACAGCGTCCTGTGGGCAGCGTCCTGTGACCAGTGATGAAGGACTAGAGGATGACCAACACTATCTGTGCAGCAGCAGATGAGCTGTCGCCTCTGACTTTACATCTACAAGGTGGACTGATGAGGTAGGAGCGTCTAATAGAGTGGACAGTGAGTGGACACAGTGTTTAAAAACTCCAGCAGCACTGCTGTGTCTGATCCACTCGTACCAGCACAACACACACTAACACACCCTCACCACGTCAGTGTTACTGCAGTGCTGAGAACGATCCAACACCCAAATAGTACCTGCTCTGTGAGGGTCCATGGGGGTCCTGACCACTGAAGAACAGGGTAACAGAGTATCAGAGAAACAGATGGACTACAGTCTGTAACTGTAGAACTACAGAGTTCAGCTATACAGTAAGTGGAGCTGATAAAGTGGACAATGAGCGTAGAAACAAGGAGGTGGTCAGAATGTCCTGCCTGATCGATGTATATGTGTATTTTAGAAATACGTGCCCCTTTTTCTATAGAATAACCAACTCAAGCAGTGAGAGGGAAACAGAAATGCTGCAGTGAGAGGTTGACCGAGCGACATCTCACTCTCTACTCGACTGTCTGGTGCCACGGGAATTTCCTGGATTACAGAATGGCCGTGGCTAATGCATTCGCATGGATTAGGGATGGGCTTGTCACAAAGGCTGACAGTTGTCCGGTCTCCGATCACACACCTCATTATCCCAACAATTCGGAAACTGTACTGTAAGGGGCCACAGCTCTGTGGTTGGAGAAGGAAGTCTTTATGCGGGGCGCCACACTGTCCTCCTTCATAAATTCAGAGAGTGTGTGTGCGCGAGGGGAGGGGAGGGGTGGTCCAGTCCAGCCAGGAATACATTCTCACCAGGCCAAACACAGCTGGGGGCAGTCCAGCCTCCCGCACACTGGGGCTTTGAGTGTGCCCCACTCTGTAATGCCTGTCTTGTGCTTTCCGTGCATGCTGTATGTTTCAGCATAGATTACATCATCACTTAGTTTACCGGCACATGGTGTGTGCTCTGTAATATGCTTCTATTACTGACAGCAACTTCTTAAATGTGTCATGAAGGCTACTTGCATACTGAAGGGAAAAAGGAACCACAAGACTCATCAAATTGTAACTAGAGCTCTGACTTAATGCGAGATCTGAATCATACCATAAGAGAATGAATATTGAGAGCACGCATCCCCTTCAGCGCAGTGCAGTCCTGTTGCCAGGAATCTTATTCCGGCCCCGAACCATCCACGTTCTGGTCAGTTCTGTGTCCCTGCTCCAGGAAGAGGAATCCTGGGATACGTCAAGCACGTAAAGGCCTTTTTAAATGTGTTAGTAGGTGGCACTGTCATCCTGACTGGCTGCTGGAGGCTCTAGACGACCTGGCTCTTTGATGATGGCAGGTAGGGATTGAAGTGCACGGGACGGGAGGGGCCTCACCTGTGCGATGAGAGGAGATGAAAGAGGGTAGCTGTCACATTCCGCTGTAGTGGGATGTTCGCAGTCTGGAGACGAGGTCTAACTTTCTCTGGTGTGCAGGCCAAGTCAACTGTAGGCCCATCACACACTCATGCTGTGGGAAGCAGCGCGTCACACACTCACGCCCTCATTCCATTGTGATGGTGCTCATTATTTAAGGACATTTAAGAAGGCTGGGAACTGAAGCCTCTCCATTCCTCAAAGAAGCTTTGCTGTGGGCTGTCAGCATCATTACGGTTCCCTTATCTGCTCCTCTACTGTCTCACTGTTTCAAGTGGCCCTCAAGCGTGTGGCCTTTAGATTGCACTGCTTTATCATAAGAAAAATATCAAAGATATTGTTGTATTAGAGTTCCTTATTCAAGCTACATTCCCAGGGCTGTTGGTTTGAGTGTGTTTAAGTGGCTGAGTGCTTAGTCAGTACTGGAGCGTAGGTTTGTTTTCTTGAATTACTTGTTGGTGTGAGAAATTAGATGTCTAGACATGGTTCGCTGCGGCAATAAACAACTTGCGCAAAAGCCTGGAGCCTATCCGTTGTGTTTTAAGCAATAAAGCTTTTTTTCTTGTTGAAAGTGAACACTTCTGACGCATATGCAATTGTTAAAAAATTTGAGGGGGCTGTGAAAATCCATAAAAAACCATAAAAAGACAAGCGTTGCATTGTCTCGAGTTTCTGCCATCAGTCGCTAGGTAACGTAATAGCAGTAACTACAACATGAAGGGTGGATTTACTTAAGGAAATAGAGCAGGCATTAAGCTGCAACTCCCAAGGTTTGGCCAGGGCCGGGGCCAGGGCCAAAATGCGAACGCAGCTATTCCACTCCGTCTTAATCTCAGTGGTATTGTGGTTAATGCAATCATACGTTGATGGCCAGCTACAAATGAGGCCCAGGGTGCAGTGCAGGCCATCGGAGCAGTGCAACATGCTGGACCAGTCGCTTGAGCCATTGATGTGGCTGGAGGTTGGGAGTGGCTGAGCACACCCTCGTACACAATGCTCTCAAACTGCCACACTGGCTCAGTAGGCCGAAAATACCTGCCATGTGACGCCCTTGTTGTCTCTCATGCAGAGGTGCAGGTAACAGAGGCACAGAGGGATGCACAAATACGCAGGACTTCAGCAATACTCACCAAACTCTACACACACGCAGGAACAACGGCAGGAGAATGAGAAGCAGCGCTCCGTCAGGGCATTTGAGAGGGCATGAGGGGCGGAGGCGGCAGATGGGTGATTTAGCATGCAGGCAGCCTGAAGGGCTACCCTCCCTCCCTCTGCTACCCCCTTAACCCTTCAACTCTTCCTTCTTCTATCCCTCCATCACAAGCCTACATTCTGATCAGACACAGATGGATGAAGAGCCAGGGATCAGAGAAAGACAGGGACTGAGATGGGAGGGAGGGAGAGAGAGCACAAAAAAAAGAAAGAAAGCAAAAGTGAAAGAGACAGCAAAAAAGACAACACACCCAGACGCTCCTCCATGCCACCCTGTGCTTTGGACTTTCTCTTTCTCTCCAGATCTCTCTCGTCGTCCTGAGATTTACGATCAAGGTCTGCTGGCCAGATCAGGCACAGGGCTCCGTGGAAGCGCAGTGGCTACTCTTGCTTGTTTGGGCTACTGACTTTTATGAAGTGTTGGCAAAGACAGCTGACAATTTTTTTATTATAACTGATTTTTTTTCTTCTCTGAAACCTTGAAAGCCCTTTCAGTTTGCTCAGAATGAGAGTGTGTCTGTACTAGAGGTGGGCAACATGACAATATGTTACTATTGTGATGAATTACATCAGAATTCGGGCTTCGGAATATGAAGTGTGTATCATCAGTACACTGACCAACTGCATGCATCATGAAAATATAGCTGTTGTCGGAAGAAAACCTCATATGTCCAAAATGACAACTTTATAGGAGAAGGAAAAAACCTACTTTACTTTTAATGTAAGGCAATGGAACCAGGGATTTTTACAAGCTACTTTGGGCCGTTTCTTTTGGTCCATTCATCATGAAGTTTAAACACAGCGTAAAGGGCAACAGACAAGTAAAAAACGACAAACACAAGGTTTTCTTCTGACAGCAGCGATATACATTGAGAACAGTTATCAAAAGCTCTGTAAACAACAGCAGTCCACGTGTAGCAATTGCATCAACTGCATAGTGACAAGTAGCAGATTCGATGTTATCCCACTATGCCATTATTTTATTTTAGTAATTCAGTTTTACCAACTGTTTGATTTGCATTGTTTCTTCTTAAATTCTCGTTAAACTCCCTAAACTCCTTTTTTCCATGGTATTTTCAGTCACCATTGTTTTGCTGGTGCATTTCATCCATTCCAAACTAAATATGACACACGTTGTAAAAATCCCTGCAAGTATTGTGATTTTGCCATATCAGTCACTCTGTGTTTCCCGCAGTGATATGAGTAATGAGTCTCTGCTCCAAGTCTGTCCCGCTGGCTGACTTTGATAAAGCTTGTCTTCTCACTGACCAGCTGGGGAAGGCACACATGCTGAGCCTGTTTAACTGAGGTGGCAGAATTTTACTGAGAGCTAAACAGAGAAGTGGACCGTGCTAGGGGACCTTGACCTCTGTCATGGAACATACATACAAATGCAATCTCACATACTCTCCCGATTCCACTTCCTCCAATTGACTCCACCAGTGTGACCATTGTTCCTTAAGGTGTGGCCTTTTTCTAGACATTCATTCATACATACCACCTCCACGTTCCCTTGGATCTCCACCCTTATTACTTCACTTCCAAAAATGCCGCCTTCATCCGTCAGATCATTGTTTTAGGGCAGAGTGCTGATCTGGGACTGCTTCATAACAGGTGCTTTGGGCTTTTGTAATGTTTAATGATGAGTAGTTTTTTTGAAGTCTGGTTTAACTTCACTCGAGTGGAATGCTTTTCCTGTTTAATCATAGCTAACGCTTGCATTTATCATTAACCAGAACAAAAGGCCCAATAAAGTATGCCCTGATCAAAAGGTGGGATGATACCTTTGCGGTGCTTAACACTAATTTTGAAAGTATAGATAAACTCCCACCAGGTCTGTATGGTTTTTCGATGTGCATACAGAGGTTTCAAAACTAGAATTCGAGCCAAACGAGAAAAAGGCCAAAAATACTGTTTTGACGCGAATGCAAATGAATGCAAAGGTAAAAATCCCCATTGTAGATGGGTGCGATCTGCGCAGTGTTGAGCAGCTAGCCTAACAGAGAGATTGAAAGTCCCCCTTTGGTATTCCCCCTGCAAAAGGAGAACCAAATCAGAGATCCAGCCCAACTGTCAATGCCTCGCGGGGCATAGCGAATCACCAAACAACTGGAGCCCATGGTTGACTGAAAACAAGCCTTAGTTATCATTCAAAGCAAAACCAAGTATTCATATCAAGATGAAGCATGCTAATTTTGGGGTTTGTTTTGTATGGGCAGAGCACCAAATTTTGGGCATGATTTAAGCTCTGTTCTCTGAATGACGACTGCAGCGCACTGTAAATGTTTTGTGGAAAATCTTGACCCACCCACCAAATCAGTCAGCCATATTATAAGTGGGTCCTCGGCTTAAAAAAAAAAAAAAAAAGCTCTCTACCTGAGTTAATTCGCTCTTTGCGTCCTCCTTAAAGCTGCACTGACGAATATACGTGCTCAAACACAACCTTCTCTTGGCCTTTTGAATAAAAGGCTTCAACGCCACCGTCAAAGATGAAAGCGTGTCGATTTCAAAGTGAAACATCAACAGAAATGAAGTATTTTCTTCAGAGTCTTTCAGTATCGAATACCTTTCCGTTGACCGAACAGATGTAGCGGATATATCGTTGTTCCACTCCTTTATCTAATCAAAGAATAGTTCGAGCAGCAGACTGTGCGGTATCATCATTTGAGGTAATGTTTTCCCCGTGCTCAGCAGGTTGGAAAAGGAGTGCCAGTAAAAATAAAGGAGACAGCTTGTTAGAGAAAATTGTTTGTTCCATACTTTTATCTGCTGATGAGGTCACTGGTGCTGCCTTAGCCCTTTTGTGTCGGTGTAAAGCAGCTTTATCGAGGATTACGAGCTGATTGTAGATGGACTCCCCATCAGAAGTGCGGAACAGGAGCTTGGGAGCATGCTGGACCGCCTGGCGTTATTGTTCAGTCTGGAAAGAGATAATTTTGGGGGGAAAGAGCTGCCTTTCTCACTAATTGGCTTTGCTGGCTTCTGGACAGCTTGTTAGAGCCTCCAGATAATTGTGAGCGCAATATGGAGCCAATGTTTTTACAGTCACATTGTTGTTGTGACAAACCAGTTTAGCTACAAGTGGATTTCATCTGAGACCAAGACCCAAAGCAGCTTTTTCTTTTCTGTTAGGCAGAATTAGCTGGGTGCAGTGTTACTGATCAATAATAGATGATCCATATCGATGCTAAAGGTGTCCCCTGGTTTATTTTGTAGCCACGCTCTTGTAATCGCATTTTTTTCCAGGCCTTTGTGGCCCTTTTCTACCGAAATGTTACTCTTAGGATAACAAAGCCAGATTGTCTCACGCCCACATCACTGCATTCCTATCATACTTCTCCCTGAGGCCAGGGTGAGATCAGCTGATAGAGAGAAAGAGAGGAAGAATAGGAAAGAGAGAAAGAAAAAAGAGAGGGCACTGAACCTTTTCCCTTGTTGCCAGTGTCAGATGAGGGGAAAAAGGGGTGGGAGGCATGTGAGTGTGTGTGGGTGTGTGGTGTGTTGGGGCAGGCGTGGGTGTTGGGGGGAAGTTGGGGGTGGAGAAGGAGAGGGCTGATTACAGAGCAGTTGGGGTAGTAAAAAAAAAGAGGGGGCCGTCTGGCGAAAAAAAAAAAAAAAAACACTTCCAGAAGGGCCCCTTCTCTTCCAGTCCATGAGCTAACACTGGAAAAATGTTTTCTTTTTTTCCTCTCCTTTGTGGGGTCGAGTTGGGGGGGGTGGCGGGTGGGTGTGGGGTGGATCTTTGCATCTCTGCCTCCGCATGGTCACCACCCACGCAGTCTCTGTAGGCTGGGGCTCAACTTTCTCTTTCTCTCTTTATCCCCGTTTCTTTCTCTTGTTTTTTTGCCCCCCTCCCCACCGTTCCTCCCCCACCTTTTAGACTTCCAACATTTCCTCAGTCCCGCTCTGGTGCTCAGTGGCTGTGTGTGGGTGCCTTTGTCTCTGTGGGTAGTTTATCGGCGCTTTTCAGTCCCTCTCTCTCGCCCCTTCCTTCTTTCCCCACACGTCGGGAGCTGGCTCGTGAGCTCAGCTGAAAGAATGTAACCCTGGCGGCCTGCTGGAATGGCTTATGGCAGCGGAGAGAGCTGTCAGGAAGCGGGCCTTCCCTGCTGCTGTAGCTGAGGCCTGCCGCCTTTATTTCACTCAGTCGATACCGTGAACTTCTTTTGGGCTTTGTGAGCCCCCCCACCTGCTCCGAATAGTATTGTGTGCGCTATATAATGAATTAAACAGCATGGAAGGGCTCAGAGATGCCTCACACCATGCGTGGCATTTTGCTCTCACTTGTGCTTCTACCCTCTGCTCCTTCGCCGCAAACGGCTGGTTTCCGTATAAACACCAATTACAGCTGTTCCTGCTGATCGGAATTTAAATAATGTGCATATTAATCCTTATAGTTGTTGTTGATACCAAACGTAGGATGGGCATTAATAATAAAATATTGCATCAAGATATCTGGAAGAGAATTTTTGTAATACCTGAGGTTTTCTGAGGTTTGATAGGATAGGAAAAGCGCTCAGTCAGTGCCACATTTACAGACTGCTACCATGTTCAGTGATTTTAATTCAGCATTTCAAAGCCCACTGTGATGTAGTTCATCACAATAACACTGAAATATCATCCTCAAACAGTGGTGTTGTAATTCAATCTTTATTATTTCACACTCATAGCTCATGAAACTAGATTCTGGAAAAAAAATTTCAAGTTTCAATCTACATCAATTTGATGATGGTTTTGTCACTTCATGTTGTATGTAGACTGAATGTAATTGTAATATATTGTGTAGCTCACTATGGAATTAAATATGCAACTGTGTTGTTTTTTCTGAATAGCATAGCAAAACGAAAACCTGGACAGATTCAAGACTTAATTTTTCCTGTGTCATCAGAACATATTGGCTCTAAACAGCCCCCATGTTTACCTACGAGATCAATTCCAATCCTTTTATGTAATCCCTACTTTTTCCCCAACAACAAGGGGCAGATTTGTTTGTGGGACATCAGGCAGGGAACCAGTGGACTCACAAATCTTTGTATGATGCAAATGCGGTGGGAAAAACATGTTAAGCTGTCGAGGACTCTGGATGAGCATTACGAGGCATTATGTAATCATGATGCACCAGGTATCTATGTGTGGATGTGCTGTGTCCATCTAAAGACTCCACATGACTTTTACACCAGAAACAAGCTCAGAAAGACTAGCACATTTGTTTACTAAGCTGGAAGCCTGATTTTCAGTGACAACCAAGAAAGACTGCATTGGAGAGGGTTAACATTCTTTAAATGCTTGGCTGCAGCTACTGGTGATTCATTTGAGGCACCAAAATAAACACAACCCCCTCAAAAGCACGTCCCTGCGGTGAAACAGGCTGAAGGGACGTTTCCCTAATTTGCACTGGCTTACTCACATGCTCACGGGGGGCTTCATATCTGCGCTGACCCTATTTGATATTTCGTGTTTTTGCTGAAGAAGAAGACACAGAAAAGGTGGAACCTTTCTTGGCGTTAAACACAAGTGCATTGTTTCACTTTGTGTGCCCTTATATTTACCCCCTGTGTGTTTTGAGCTTATTCTGGACCCAACATAACGCATTCTGATATTCCTGTATTACTAAGCAGCCCCGTCTTTGCACCTTTGCATGATGAATCTACATCTGTGTTTCCCTAGTATTACAGTACCAACATCTTCAATAAAGAAACCGCCTTGCGTTCGGAGGCTGGGCTGATTGCGTCAAAACCAGAGCCGCCTGCCGTGCAGCGAAACGCCAGCACTGCAGAAAAAAGAGACTTGCATGCCATTACAGAAGAATGAGTAGCAAGTCGTGATGATGAATCTTGCCAACTAATCTAAAGAGAGAGGACAAAGGAAAAAGACAGTGTCAGACACGGAGGGAGGCAGAAATAGAAAGTATTGGTCGCACAGAGAGAGAGAGATTGATGCATACATGCGCTGAAACGAGTGTGGGGATGCACCTGCTGTGAAATCTGTTTGTGAGGCACATCAGCGTACGCCTGTATCTAAAACACTATGGATAGCTCTACTATTTATTTTTAGGAGAGTTTTAAAAACTACTCGACCGTGGCAGAAATCTCTACAACGTTGGGTGTTCTTCTTTTGCAAAGCTTTCAGGAGCAAAGGTAGAGTTTAATGTGGTAAAGAATGTAACGGTACAACATTCAGAGCTCAGTCTTATCAGTAGATTCACTCGACTACGTCGATATAAGATGTAAGATGCACTCCAGGGATCCAGGCATCACCAGACTATTTTGAGTCGAGTTGTCAAGCAGTAAAAAAAAACTTTTGCTTTCATTCTTTTTTGGGGTTTGGTGGTTTAGCATAGCTTTTATCTAGCACTTAATTAGAATTGCGTGTTGCCTTACAAAGAACAGCCTTTCCAAGTACTGGCTGATTGGCTTCCGGCAGGGCGCTGTCAGCTGATCTGAGGCTTTTGTCTCTTTTAAAGAGCTTGGTCAGCCCAGAGCTGTAGAATCCAAGCAGCTCTTCGGCGCGGCCGTCGCGTGCCTCGACTAAGACGCCGCGCTCGCGTGTCTGTTCGTGGAGAGCCGTGGGCTGTTTGTCTGCTGAATGAAGTGACTCTTGCCATTCATAAAGTTTCAGCGTGCCTGTAATGGAATGCGTGTGTCAACAAATGGGGAAATGAGATTCTGGACAGTGAAAGAGGGAAGTTGGGAGAGTTTTGGTTTGGGGGGGTGATGATAGACGGAGTGAGATTGCAATGCAGACACTGAGAGCAATGACGGCATTGGTCTGAGAAGCATATGAGCTAAGCTGAATGCTGCACTAACTAATGCATGTGCGTGTGCACGTGTGCAGAGCCTTCCTGAGCTCTGCTGACAACCAAACCCCAAACAGTTTTATTGGAGCAGTTCTCGAGAAGCAGTTACGCCACACTGTCGTTGTTCTCACGCGGTTGTCATGTGCAGAGAACCGGCGTGATCTGATATGAGCTCTGTCATCCACAACCCTGTTCCAGCCCTCGCTTTTCCACATATAGGCAATCAGAAGTGAATACATGACAGCTGCAGAGTGACGAGATGGCAGAAGCGCAGCTTTACTCAATGCTCTGAAGGCGACAAGCCTTGCCGCTAATACCTAAAACCATGTGATTTCCTGTGCTTTGTTAATAGAAAGGCTCAAAACTAAACTCCAGCGTTAGACATTTCTGAATGACAAGTCTGTGAGGCTTTTTTTGACTTCGAGAACATTCAGGGTTCCCTAACACATGAAATGGTTCCCGCCCTGTCATAAACCATCGTGCTGTTTCATTTCTTTAAGAAACTGCAAGCAAACTGGTGATGTTAAGATGCATTTTGTAGAGAAAAGGTAGAGAGAGAGAGAGAGAGAGAAATCAAGTGTTTCAAAATGACAGCACGTTTCCATTTTGTCTGTATTTAGAAAGAATGTTATAACTTCACGTCGGAGCCCTAACTCTAAGAATACCGGTTGTGGTGAGACACGTTCTAAGAACTAGGCTGAGGTTTCCAGAGAATAAAGGCTATGACATTTCAGAAGATTAAAGAGAAATCAAAAGTAAACTCGGATACATACACTGACGCCAGTACCAAAGAAAAGGCAGAGCAGCAGCAAGCCATAGATGTTTCAGCAGCCCGTTAGGCTTGTTCATCAGATATTGCCGTGCTGAGTGTTTCTTATTGCACAAATGAAAAAAAAAGAAAATAAGCCCCTTTTCAGTTCATTCAGCTCTGCGCATGCCTTTGGCTCTGTGAATGAAAACGTGTTGTTATGCCTCAGTTACATGAATGAAAACTGTTGATGCAACGGCCAAGTTTAGTGCTTTCATCCCTCCTCTCTTGCACGTTGTGAATAATCAGGTGAGTGCATTTTGCAAGAGACCCGTCACCAGAGTGTATGACACCCTTCCGAGCAGAGAAAGTGGGTGTGAAGTGTGTCTGCGTGCTGCCCATATGACCCTGTTTCACCCAGCCTCCTCAGAACTGTTGCATCGCTCATGCCGATGTGTTGCAATGGGGGTTTCGCAATGGCAGATCTGCAGGAGAACATGCTAGTATTGATGCCTCTAGCCTACTGGTCTGTTTCGGCTCTTTTGGATTTATGACCTTCAGACATGAGTCGACTAGGTCCTTTTACTGGGTACTACGTCATTTTTGTTTTCTTCAAGGCTGTTTACTTACACGTTGAGAACAGTCATTCCCTAAGGATCGTTAAAGTCGGAATCAGGTTGGGAGTTGATGGTGCGGCTGTTCTGGGTTTACTCTGAATTTGCCAACATTGCAGCTTCATCAGTAGGGGCATTGTTGTTGAGGTAGTCTGTTTATGTACCAAAGTAGACCTACGAATTAGACCAGCTGATTAAAGCTTTAAAAGGATACCTTGTAAATAATCAAGACTTATCTGCAGCGGACAAGCAGTGCACAGCCGATTAAAGATCCCAAAGTCTTTTAAAGATTTTGAAGTACTTAAGTATTTTATTGAAAAAAGGATAAACCACAAAGCCCCCAAAGACCATATATATATATATATATATATATATATATATATATATATATATATATATATATATATATATATATATATACATATATGTGTGTCTCTGCTGTCGGAAGAAATCCTCGTAATCCAAAATCCTTGTATCTCCAAAATTGGAACTTTACAGGAGAAAGAAAAAACTTACTGTAGTTTTAATGCATGTCAGTGGAACCAGACATCTTTCCAAGTCATTTTGGGCCGTTTCTCTTGCTCCATTCATCATGAAATTTACACACAATGTAAAGGGCTACAGGTCCTTTGAAATTGAAGTTTGAAATTTGAAATGACAAAAACTGGAAAATGACAAAAATGGAGATACGAGGTTTTCTTCCAACAGCAGTTAAATATCATTGAAAACTCATCATTGTTTATTCAAGTTTTAAAGGATTTTCATAGTTGTTTTTTTCAGTTGAAGCAATATTTTATGCATATACCAAAACTGTCAGAACAAAAGTTCATGTCCTCATAACTTCAAGAAAGGAAGAAAAGGTAAAAAGTTAATGTAACTTGATTTTATTCATGTTCAATTTTGCATTTCCGTTGGTCTGTTCATTATTCCATTTTCACACAATTATGAATAGGGCATCAAATTCTCTGAAAAACAGGCCAAAAACGGAGATATAAGGTCGTCTTCCAGCAGCGACAACACATACAAATTATACTTCCTCTCTTTAACGCTGTTTTGAGGTACTGTAGATTCATTTATTTGATTTGTGTTCAATCTGACTTAAACTGCAACAAACGTAACTAAAGATGAAGTGAAAAGTGAGAAGCTCAGAGTGTTGTTGCTGTTAGAAATGAAAGTGGGGGGGAAAAGTCCAATTTTGGGCTAATCTAAACCTTCGACTGCATGTTTCACCTTTAATCTTCCAGGCACCGTTTTTCTTCCTAAAAGTATGAGGTTGTAATTTCATTCTTATTCTCACTTCTAGTCAAAAACTAAGGTAAGAGCCATGCTTTTTGGCACTGCTTCATTTCTTGGCTCGTATTATTCACGTGCAGACATACATGACTTCTCAGAAATGCCGTTTACAATCATCTGAGCCTGTATAATGATGCTCATTTGTGTCTTCCTTTGCTTTCTGCAGAACGTTTGTTAGTTAATGTCAATACTTAGACTCCAAACTCGGGGAAGCACCTAGAAATCCTCACGTGAGCTCTGCAATTACCTGCAAGCAAAATAAATGTACATCTCAGTCAGGGGCCTCATCAGAGCATAACACACACACACACACACACACACACACACACACACACACACATGCATTCACACAACGGGACTTGCATGACTTACTTGTAGTGTTTATGGAGATTAAAGTGCACTCAGCAGTGCAGCGGTGCAGACCAGCATCAGAAAAAGAAAAAAGAAAAAAAGAAGCAAGGAGGGGTTTTGGAGGCAGCGGTGCGTCCGTATTTACACATTCAGCTCTTTTTTTCTAGTGCTCTCCCCCCACTGAGACAAAGGATTCCTCAGATGCCTGTGCATTTAGGATCATTATGCAAATTCTTAAGGAATGTTGTCATAGAAGCATGACGAATTGCACAGCACATCGCAATCTGCCTTCGCGTATATAGCCCACATGTCACTAAAGCGCAGTGGCGACGTCCTAACTAGACAGTGGTGGTAACAAACGCACGCGGTGCGGTCTCTCTTCTGACCCACACAGTGAGTGGCTAGCCACTAATGAGCTCGTGCGCTGAACACATGCCTCAGAAGAGCCTGTTTTTGATCTGTCTTTATCTGTGTGACTCCATATACCTTACTCTGTCAGCTCAAGCTCTGAAGTGAGGAAGATGCTGATCGAAGACGAGATGGAACATTGGTCATTATGGGAAAAGCAGGCGTCCAGCTTGAATTAAACATCGCTTTAATCATTGTGTTTTCCTAGCCGACGCCACCAGGGTCGCCGGGTAGACAAATAACACGCTGTCAGCCTTTAAAAAGCTGCGCTTTTTTTTTTGTATTGTAAGTCTCCTCCTAAGGATGGAAACATGAGCACATGGGAACAGTCACAGGCTTGTAGCGGCCTGAAGGCGAATGAAAGAAACCCCAATTTAAACTCCAGACTTTGAAGCTTTAAAGCAGATTGAAGATCCAGCAGCGCAGCGAGCAGATCCACACCCAATCCCAACATGGCCACATCCTGAGCTCGGTCCGCCTGTTACGATGGCTGAAAATGCTTCTCTACAGAAGGGCCCTGGTTAGGGAGCTAGGCCATACGTCCGCTCTTTACTTTGAAAGCAAGTGCTGTCTTAGACCCAGTAGCAAAGCCTGGGGAACCTTCACCAAGTGCTGTGCTGAAGGAACACCAACGGCGCTTTTTAAAACATTTAGTTCTGTTCGTCCCCCTCAACCCCTCTCTCCACAGCATGACCTTAGGGTCTAGGATGCTTGGCAGTTTGCTAACCCACAGCAAGTCTTTGCAACCATGGTGCAATGGCTCACTCCATTTAGAAATATCTGCTTTTTTGGCCTCCTTCCGCTTGCCTGCAGTTCATTTGGCAATCATTAAGCATGGCTGCCACGTTTAGATGATGAGTCTGGAGAGTGTGGCGGCCCTGGCCTGAAAGAAAGGGTCAGTACATCCAGTCTAATTGGCCATTATATAACCAATTCGTTTTGGTGTTTGTCAGTCGCCGACCTCGTTGCTCCGCTTTGTGTTTTTTCAGCATAGATTTGCTTCAGTCCAAGCTGTTGGAATCTCCCTATAAACATGAGCGCTTCGAAATGTCATTGGTTTTGTCCTTGTATTAGTACTATATCTTGTGTTTTGCATAGCAGTAGAGCTTTTTATCGCACTTTACAGACAGAATTTGCTCAAGGAGCTACGTTAGCTCTTGTGGCAGTGTAGGAATGGGACTAATGCCATTAGCCCAAAACGACGGCTGCTGTGGTACACTCGTGGGTGCTGTGATCTGGCAGTGGGGGAGGAATGTGTTTGACAGGGCGCATCGTGCCTGTCGTGGCACTGCGGCTGTATCCCCCTCTGTTCCCACGGCGTTTGAGATCTGTCCCAGGGCCAATCCCATTCCCAGCTCCACCTCGGCCAAAATCGCCCCCGCCTCTCCTTCTACAGCCACCGCCGCACATTCCTGCATGCCGCATATCCCTACGCAGAAATGCTCCAACCGCTGCTAAAGCCATTCCTGAGGTATCCCTCATCTCCCTGCGAGGCCAGGAGCACAGCCATGCCACCTCCGTTTATGCATTTCATGCTGTAAATACACTGCAGTTGTGCAGTCGCTGTTGCTTCACAAGCTTTTTTTTTTAATCGTGTGCCTTTGTTCACAAGTATTTTTTTTTTTTTTTTTTGCTCACGTGAATCATGTGCCTTTGTTACATCTCGTTGCTATGCAGACAGATGTGCCCACCTGAGACGAACCAGCGCAACATCAGAAGAAACAGCCCGCAGAACATCATGTATCAGTCAATCAGCCGTTAGCTGTCATCGTCACATGAGTACTGATAAACACAAGAGGAGCACTCGCTGCCTCTTAGGACATGACTAATTCACACTACTGAGCAACACTCTGCAGTTGTGAACTGTAAAACCAAATGACATGGATTGGGAAACAGCTGAGTTTGAAAACAACATGCCGCCGTACCATTTTCTTCCGAAAAACAGCACCAACAGTGACTTCTGCAGCAAAATGTGTGGCCAGCTTTGGCCAGCTGCTGCTGTTTTTGTCCATCCTCCATCGTTTCGGTGAGCATGTGCCTGTTCACTGTGAGCTGGCTCTGCGCCGCTTGTCTGTGTGGGTACGTTTTTATGTCTGTGTGTGTGGGTGCATATGTGTGTTTCATTGGAAGCTGTCTCAGCGTGGTGATCTGTGTGTGTGTGTGTGTGTTCCTGCTACATGGCTTGCTGTTCCAGTAACTCTCGGTCGGCCTTGTATGCTCTGCTTTTCTGGCCGATTCACAGAAGGACGTCATGATTATCAATGAATCATCAGTTCTTGGAAAACAGCATAGCAACCATCAGTTTTATATCATTCGCGTCACAGTGCTGTTAATGAAAGAGACTCTGACCTTGGCAGAGAAGATAAAGTTACAAAACTTGGCCATTATAACATTATCATATTTTTAAGAGTTTTAAATCACTAGATATAAATTTAAAAAAATCATTCAGTATCTACACATAATGTCTTTGATAATTGATGTAAGGGAGTTGGTTATGTTAAGTCTGAGATGAAGCTGTTCCAAGGCACTCAGCATCCTGCATAGTGGCTCCGAGGGACCCCGACAGCCACCTGATCCCAATATATGTGCACAGCAGCGCGGAAGTCTGCTAATGGCACTCTAATGTAATTGGGCCTCTACCTTGAACGAGGGACGATCCGGCCAGGCGGATGGGGGCTTGTGGGTTTTAGTGCTGGCTCGTAAATAGCACTGGGGACTGATAGAGGTGAAGGAGACTTCCTGTGCTGGGTAGCAGCTGATGAGTCAGTGATCCAGGCTGTCTTCCACAGGCTTCATCACCTTAAGCCCTTTTGGCTGCTTTCAGCCTCCCGGACAGATAAAAGAGTCTTATTAGCTCCACCTGCTCCAGCCATGGTTGTCCACAGGGCTATTTATACAGGAGAGCCTTTCCCAGTGTGCTGCCTGGTTGGAGGTACTCATGGAAAATGAGGCAGCCTCTGACCTGGCACTCTTCAGTGGCCACAAGCTGCTGGCCCAAACGTTGTTCTCATGTTTCTGCCTCTCACCTGTCTGTTCGTGTCAGATGGGAGGTGTCCCCCCCTTGGGTAGATGTTTAGGTGCCTAGTCACGTCCAGAAGCAGCTGAAATTCAGGAAGTGGGCGTTCTGTTTACCGGAAGACTGGCCTTCAGGGGTTACTCTCAACGCATTTGATGTATTGTATGTAACACCATCTTAATCCCTTGCCAGATGAATATTTTATGCATTGGTAGTAGTAATAAGAGAGTATGTATTTACAGCAGCCATTGAGCTCTTAAATTATGCATAACCTGCGCTGATACGCATCAGTTTGAGTTTCATGAATGGACTCTCAGACTGTGTGGTTGGGTAAAAAGAAAATGCATGCAGGAAAACTTCAAATTTATCCTGGTGAAAAATCAGTTCACTACATTTAGTAATTAGAGAAGGTTGAAACAGTGAAACTTCAAAGAAGCCAGATAATTGAAAGCTTTTGTCGTTCCAGTAATTTAGCCCTGTTTTAAAATTCAGCTGTAGCACCAACATGTTAATTTTGTAAAATATTATACTAAATTAGCTGTTCTCTGTAGTTTGCCATTTAATATTTGGGGGTTAAACATTGTGCCTAGGTGAAAACAGGATTCTGTTGAGGTTGAGAAAAGCATCTGCGTACATTGCTGCATAATAAATAATTGAAACAGTCTTGTTTATAAAAGGTCTCAGTTAAAAAGAGTGTCAATGGGTATCTATATATATATATATATATATATATATATAGAGAGAGAGAGAGAGAGAGAGAGAGAATGATGGCTTTGATGACTGTCTTAAACTATAGAAAGACAGACGCACAGACTGTGCAAGTACTGCATGCTCTATGTGGACAGTTGCCTTGACTGTGGGCAAATCTTTAATATAATCCTCATTTGCCCCTTTTTAAAACCTCGGGATTTTCATCGAAAAGATTGCCAGAACTGCTCTGATAAGAAAGCTGACAAATGCTCTTTTGAGCATTTTATGGCACCCGGTGAAGCCCTTGCTACTTCTGGGAATAAAACCATGTCATCTGCACTTGGAGCTCCAGAATTCCCCTCCTGCCACGACAGTGACACTGAGCCACAGTCATTTCAAAACCCATTGTGCCGCAGCATTGTGAGAGCATCTGAAAATATTTCTGTTTTGTTTAGTTCTGTTCTGTGCTGAGCTGCAGGCCCGAGGGAAGGGATTGGGTTGCTGGTTTTGCGGACGACGGGTGGTGGTGGAACCTGAGAAGTGATGGGAACGGCGGCAATGTAAAGAGAGGCCCATGGATCCGTAGCTCAAACTTCAGTCACCTGCTGCTCCATTGTGTCAAGCCTGGCTCCCCTCTTCAGTACCCAGCCCTCCCCTCTGCATCGCCGTCTCCTGCAAAAGTGACACCGAGGAGTCCTCAAAGCCGAGTGTGTGGCTGACATGTGGAGCGGTGTGCAAAAGGAGCCAGATGGAGCGAGACTGAAAGACGCTGCACAGAATAAATTCAGAGAAAGTGAGGCAGAGAGACATAAAGGCAGGCAAAGCGTTAAGATGAGTAGCAAGGAGGGGAGATTCTTCATTGATTCATTTTAGGAGCGAAATTTGAAAGCCAGGGCAGCTGGAGGAAAAAAAATGATTTATGCATCTGCCAGTTTCTTCGCCTCCGTCTACTGCCTCCGACAGATGAGGCAGAGTGACGGCTAGCGTCATTAAGACGAGCAGACGCCGGGGAATGGCTCGTCGCCTGTCGGCATTTAACACCTTGGCCCAGACGAGCGAGCCTGGCAGCGAGCGGGCCGCATGAGCGCTTTTTTGCTGCAGGAGTGCGGCGCACCGCTTAAGGGAGCTGTCTGCTAGCGCCCTCTGCTCTCGCCTCGCTGAACGCTCATGGCCGTCTGCACAGGGATTTCACCTTATGCAAATGATCCGCTGATCCACGGCATGACTCAGAATCTCCACTCAAACACCCACACCCCAAACACGCTTACATACACATGCACTTCTCAAAAGTACGAGTTGCTGGAATACGAATCGAGCTGCTCATTTGCTGACACTTGCTTATGTGGGCCCCCAGCCTCGCTCGAGGTCTGTCACGCTCGGCTGGTCACACTGATGTACTTCAGGTGGCTTTTTGAAGATAACAGGCCTAAGTTGATCTCTGAGATGTCTTCAGAAGGTTCAGTGCCTTTGGGTCATCAGCAGGTCATGTGCAGAAGGATGTCTTTAGAAATCTTGTGTATTAGCTGCGACCATAATGCAGCCTTCAAATTGATTTTAGCTCAGTTTGATGTCTCAGCAGTGGTGCACGTCAAGACGAGAGCCTCATTCCTCTATCGTTTTTCTCCAGCTCTGCTCTGGTCTCAGACTTTTCCTTAAAATGCCAGCCTGGCCTTCCTCTTGGATTTGGGCTGTGATGATAAAGCAGCATGGATGCAGTAGTCAGTGCACCGTGAGGAGCTATGATTCCTTCCACAATAGCTAATAACGGTTTGATTAGCTCAGTAATCCCATCCATTTGGTTAATCCGCCTGCATTAAGGTAATTTGCATGAGATGCTGATTACTCTTATAGGGCTGTGAGAGGGGAAACGCTCGTCGAGGGAATTTCCTCAGTTCAGGCCTGGGTCAGTCTGGATTTTAATATGCTTACGAAGGAACTCCCTCCCACTCTTCTCTCTCTTTCTCTCTCTCTCTCTCTCTCTCTCTCTCTCCGTTTTATTTCCCTGTCTGATTCTGATGGCTCATCTTGGCTGTGCTCCCTCCTCCATGCTTATTGTTTCCCCGTCAAGGTTCACTATTGCTTTTTCCATTTGATTTGTTTATACAATCAACTTTTATCTGGCTGTTTCACCAGATCTACTCCCAACCTCTCCGGTTTATTGAGGCTGCGCCTGGAAATCCCCTTCAGTAACAGCAGTGAGTTGGGGTGTCTCCCCTAACTCATCACACTCTGTAAAGCTGTTGGCGCAACCCCGAACTTCTTGTAGCTGCGCAACACCTTTCTGTCCTGCTGTCATGCTATCTGCTATTATTTTCCACATCTTGGTACCTTTTAATGAAGGGTGTAAGTACATTGCCATGAATGCGCTTAGTTGTGAAGTGATCCAGTGCATCTATTTCATTTGGAGCTCTGAGGGTTGCGCAGACACATGTATGTTGTCTCATGGTCCTTTGGACAAAGACAGTAGCTCAGTCTCATGAGCAAAGGAAATCTCCCATAGTCCTTTCAGCCTGAGAAAGAACGGAGAGAGGAAGTGGTTGAAGAGTTCTTGGGGAGGGAGGGCACTTACCATGTTCAAGGGCACCTGTCACTGCTTAGGTTAGCTTCCTACCCCCCCCTCCCATCACCCAAACGCGACCGCCTTTTTTTTCTGGCAAGCATTCAGAGACGGCTCAACGGTTTTTGGAGTGTTTGAAGCATGTTGCAACAGAAAGATGAGTGAGAAAAAAAATAGTCCTTGCTTATCAACGAACTGCTTTTTATAATGAGCCACCCACCCTGTGGCATGGCAGTTGAGCTTACACTTATCTCAGTCACAAGCCTTTTGCCGTTTGAAAGGCCAGCCTCCAAGCTTGGGGATATGATCGCATTCTACAATGGGTGAATTGAACTAGCTACAAGACCAGCTTTTTGTGTGTTGACGTACGCATATGTGAGCAGGACCAAAGACAAAAACCCCTCTTTGGTGCCACTGGTGGTAATAGATCAGGTCATAACTGACAGGTCCCTCCTCGGGTCTAATGAAAGCGACGTTCTGCACCAGCTACGAACACAGTGTTTAAACCAAAGGATGCATTTGACGTAGAGACGTCATAGTGGTGGAAGGGCTCTTGTTGGATCAGACGTTTTTGGTTTTTAAACCATGTTAAAACTTCCCCTAATAGGATGTCTGTCTGGCCCAAAGGCCTCCGCTGAACCCTGCTCTAATTCATAATGATGGTGTTTCCCCAGACAAGTGCCAAATGCCTCTAAACAACATGTGGACCCACAGCACACTGCAGCTCATCTAGAGGAATGTGCCTCAGACCTCTCCTCAGTCAAAATGTCTCTTCTCTTTCTTCTTTCTGTTTAAGTGGTGTTTTGAAGCGTCAGAAGGGATGAATTAGCAGGCCACAGATATAAATGCACTATGGGAACATCACAAACTCTTGGTTCACAGTGAGAGCTGAGAACCGCATTGTTTATAACTGTTGTATGCGTGCAGAAATTGTTTTGAAAATTTGAGAAATTGCCTTATAGCAAGGTGCCTTTTTTCCGGTAATGATGTTACGTTTCAATTTGCCTTGATGAGAAGTTGTTCAAATTAGTGCGTTTACTGTAGTTGAGATAAAGCGAATGGAGAAACTTTGAGGGCAATTATCACCAAACTTCAATGTGTTTAGAGTAGATGCCTAGAGTGTGCCTAGAGGGCATAAAGCTTTTTGTTTCAAAAATGATAGAAAAGTGCAGAATGAAGGAACGCAGACTGAGACAGTTTTTACTTTAACATTTATTAGTTGCCAGATATTCCCTGGCAGGCACATTGGTTTGCGTGGTTATGTCAAGATATGCAGTTAAGCAGGGGATAAACAAAGCATGCTGTGCTGTGTGTTACCAAATCTTAGTGCTACAGAGACTTGATCAACTAATGGAACGTGTTATGGCTGTTTAAGATTTTAAGATGGAGTCATTAGGAATAAAAAAAGAAAAGGAGGTACGGATCACTCAGGGTGGCCCAGCCGTGACTGCAGGGGCCCTTGTAGCCCCCTTAGGTGGTGCTATCCTCAAGGGCCCTCATCACACAGATGTAATCGTGCTGCAAATGTGGATTGCACCGCCAGCAACGTCTCCACTCTCGGGTGTGTCTTTGCGGACTATGGGCCTCGCTTTGATGTGGAAGCCAAAGGGTCTGCTGTGCTGCAGAAAACCCACCGTCCCCCTGGTGCCAAAGTGATATTGGGTCTCGACAGGAAGCGTTTTGTCCCAGTTAAGCAGTTTGTAACGGATGGCATGTTGTAGTGGCGCAAGGGTTCGTATTTTGTTGCAGTAGGAAGTGTTTCATGCCATGGGGAAAATTTCTGTGATGTGAGGAACTTAGAATAAAAAATGAGAAAAAAGGAAAATCGTCCCAATTTGAGAGTTCTCTGGGGTTGTGGAGTCTTATTTTTTGTTATAATCCCATCATGGATTGTGTACTCCGGTAAAAAGAAAATCAGTAAAGGCTAGGAGTGTAACCTCGCACAGATAAGTCGCATATATTTCTCATGTTTTTGTAAGGGACAATTCACGGAAAGTATACTGAAGTTTCATGTGATGTGGTGGTGCCTCGATTCAATACATTTTTACAGCAAATATAAATGCATCCTGAAAATATGTCTTATGTTTGCTTTTCTGGTTAATTAGAGCATTCAACATAAAAATACAGTACTTCAGACTATAGAATGGCACTGTGGAGTTTAGCCCCATCGTTTCAGATTTCCTTCGTAGCAGCATAGAAACACTGAACAACAGCTTCCTAGTAGTCGCCTAGTAGCCGAATCTTGCACATTAGACACAAACTAACACAGGGCTGTGCAAAAGTCTTCAAAATGGTCATCATGTACAAGTTCACATGTTCAACAGAAAATGAACGAGGATTTTAGACATCTACCAAAGTATGTGGGGTTGCAGGTACATTGTCAGGTATGACTTGTTGCTGTCAGGTAAAACCACTTCACTTGATTTGACATCCTTTGTGTGTGTGTGTGTGTGTGTGTGTGTATATATATATATATATATATATATATATATATATATATATATATATATATATATATATACAGAAGCCTCAACGACTTAAAATAATTAGAATTATTTTTAGTATTTGGTGTGTCCACACTTTTTCTTCGTTACAGCTTCCATTCTTTTCAGCAGGCTTGTTTTCAGTTTTTCGGAGAAATTTTGCAGCCACACCTCCAAAGTTCAGTCTTAGAAGTTGGTTGTATTTTGCACTTATTGCATTTCAAATGATCTCAAACTTTTCTCTTTTTTCGGTGAGGGTTCTTGACAGCTACACATCGTCTCAGACCCATAGCGCTGAGTTTTCTGCTGGATGTTAAAAGAATTGAACCCTTTTGTTTCCATTTAAAACTTAATAAAATGTATTACTTACAGGCTTTAAATAAATGATTCCACTGAATCAGAATAAGCTAAAAATTATATAAATTTTCATTCTAAAGCTTCCAGAAATTGTCATGCCTTCTCTGTTTCACCTTCCAGTTTGACCTTCCTCACCCTTTATTTATTAACTTTCCGGACGAAATGGCCATTAAGTACAAGTTAGTCATTTTTCAGTGTGTTCAGAAGCTTCGGTTTATTTTTAGGACTCCTTCAGTTTTTAAAGAATCTGCAGACACGCCTCCAAGCTTCTCAGTCTTAGAAGCTGGTTGATGATTTTCTGAAGTAATCAAACCCATTCGGTGGTGCTGAGGTCTGGACTCTGGTCTCTGGGGTGGTCAGTCCATCGTTCAGCTTCTTTGTTTGATGTGTCCGTCTCCTTTTCTCACTGAGGTTCTTCTTGATCAGCTACACGTCCTTTCAGACCCACAGCGCTGAGTGGTGTTCTCCCAGTGGAAGGATGGACAGAAACACCTGTGGATGTTTTCAGATCTGAAGCCGCCTGAGTTTCTCCTCTCTCTCAGAGATGGAAGCTTTAGAAAGCTTTAAATGCACTTCGTTATGCAAGTGGATTTATATATATATATATAAGTTATAACTATAACTTACTTATATATAATAACTTGTTTAAAATGAAATTAATGAAGGGTGGTCTCTGACTTTTGCACAGTACAGTGTATTACTCCTGAGATTACACACAAGCCCAAAGCTTACTCACTAACAAAGGCGGTGCCTGAAGAAGTAATCACACCAGTTTCTTGTGAAGAAACGGTCTGTGTATGTGTGCAGTGTATGTAGCTCATTACTTGCCACCGAATAGCTATTAGTTTCAAAAAACAGTCTATACATGTATTACTGACTGAAGTTTAGCACTTGAGAAGAAGAAGAAAGAAGAAAGAAAGGAAGACTGTTAACGTGAGAAGAAGAAGAAAGATAGGAATACTATTAGCGTCACTCATCATTGTGCCCATTACCCATTTTCACGTTGCCTCCAGATCTACAATTAGACATCAGTGTTCTCTCCTTCGAGTCGTGGTGGATTTAACCAGATATGATTTGGTAATTGAATGCTAAGACGTGCTTGAGGGTCTGAGCATGAAAGAGTGTGAACAGTGGCTGCGAGGGAACCGAGAGCGGGAGAGATACATGAATAATGCCGTTAAATGAAGGAAGCCCAGCGGCTGAGGACTCTGCCTTTTGTCTGTGCTGTATTATGCTGCGCTGGGATTTGAACACGGGGCAATTACCTTTTTAGGATGCGTTAGATTAAAGGGTCATGGTACAGCGTCCCCATCTTCCTGTGTTTCTTTTATGGAGTTGACCTGTGGATCTCTGTGAGGGCAGCCACCCACTGAGATGAGAAGATCGAAGGGGCGAACTGAAAGGCAGCACCAGTCAGGGAGCAGAGCCAGGTCAAACCTGCCATGGATCCACTGCAGGGACTGGCGGTGGATTTGCCCTGCCAGAGACCGTGCGTGAGTGCGAAGAGACTGTTCAACCTCAGCGCTGGGTTTAATGGGTTTAGGTGTCACTCGTCTTACAGCTAAGCTTGTTGGTTCTTCTGTCCCACGTCTCCTTGATCCTGTTACGCTCCTGGCTGCGAGACAGCCCCGAGCCGTTGTTTTCGTTGAGTCTGGTGAGAAATGAGATTCTGTTTAAAGAGCAGGGCCATGGTGACGGTATCATACATAACCATAGCCTCATTTGTAATGAGTATGTGGAGGCGTGGATGTACCCACCATCTGTCGCAGACAGCGAGTCTATTCCTGCGGTGAGCCGGGCCATGAAGGATTTGTGTATCTAGTCGGGGACGTTTGTTGAAGGAAAGGTCACATTTTCCATGCGAGATAGATCTAAAATAACGTGCCTGATGGGTTAGTTCCATAGCATTCTTTAACTTAAAGACAGATAAATATACTAATCGGTTTTAATATTGTCTTATTAGAATTTTTGACATATACAGGAGCTTAATGTCAAAAATGTGAGAATCCACATGAAAAATGTAACGATTGCTTTGGTATTACATTGCAAAGATGAACAAAGACTCATGTTCTTGCTTCTAAATAGAAAGAGGGTGGAGCTACTTGTAAAAATAGTAGTATTTGTCTAGAGTATATGTTAATATTGTGATTTAGATCTGCTGATTTGACAGCATAACTGTGTCAAATAAGTAAATATGAGGGTTTTTTTCTGCACCACCGTCTGAGCATGCATTGAAAAAAGGAGTGATTGATAATATAGGGCTGCAACAAATTTGATAATTTAAAATATTCAAACAAAACACCTTTCGTGTAACCATTGTTATGAAAGAACACACTTCACTGCAGCGGTTTTACGCATCCAAGGGAAACAAAGTTTCGTTTATCAAGCTAATTACTAGGAACTCACCAGGACTGTGTAGTAACAAGGCATCTAAAGAGAGTGAGGTATTCTGTCTGCATGTCACACAAAGGCCCAATCCTGTTTCTTATTTTGACCCCTATCCCTTGTTTTTGAGTGTCACCTTTCCCCTTGGAACCGAGTCGAGATCTTCCCTCTGAAACGGGACCCTCAGATAAAAGAGCATCACTTCATTAACAGCTACTAGCGCTGCTGTGTAGGTGACCCTGCCCGTCTGCAGTGCCAGCAGACGAGGGGAAAGTTCAGCTCCTCACTGCAATAATAAGTTTAACTCCTCTGTGTAATAATTATTTATTGTCGCCCGTCCCTAATTCTTTGGTGATATGCAGCGGTCAGCTGTTCGCCTGCTTCACGTTCAAATTATCCCGTTCCACCTTAAACGGAGCAGCAGTTACATTCTGGCACTTCAGGCATCAGAACTGCTGGACTATTTAAGATGGAACAAGAAATGTATCCAGCGAACTGCCGTGACATCAGCTTACTGTTGGCGATTTTTATGCTGGTTATGAAGAAAAGGACCATAATACGTTGAAATGACATTAAATGCAGCCACCTTGTTTTTCCTCGTAACACTCTGGAGTCTGAAAAACTGTTTGGATGGCCATGTAGCCCAAACACTTCACCCCACCCCTCTATCTCAACTAAAATAAGGACACCCAACCCCTTTGGTGTGATGTCACAAAACGGGGCACTAAGGGCTCAGTGGCAGTGAAATGAGGTGAGGTAGTGAAAGGTGTTGAGGGGTGAAATGGGATTAGACCTAAAACAGCGGTTTATTGATAGCCATTCGATCATGTCAGTCAAACAGCCGTAGTTGAGACTCTTCCTTATAGTCTGTATTAGAGATGTAATTTGAGGCGATAATGGCGATTTTAATCACCCACTGCTGTATAAATTCTCTTCCGATTTCCAAGAATAAACACCAATGTGCTGGCTAGTGAGCCGAATAATCAAGACAGCATTCAGAAGAATGTTTGAAAATGAACAGATTCGATAGTTAGAGCCCCAGAATATTGGCTGACAGGCTGCGCCTAACCTTGACCTACAAGCCAAAGAACCTCTTAATCAATATTCGCAGCTATAAATCGTTTCTTGTTAAAATAATAATATAATAAAATAATAATAAGCCTACAGGCTACAGTTATTGTAGCATATTATTTTTATTAGGCTATTAGGCTGGGCTTTATTGAACTGGCTTTTTTTTTTATTTAACTTTGATGTAATCACAGCTTCAAAGTCATTTAAGCCTGTGTTCATGTTTCACAGGGGAAGACAGTCTGTAAGCGCTAGGCTACATTTGTTCAGTGTTATTAAGGCCGCATTTTGTTTGATGAGTTGTTGGATCTGCGTTTATTTGGAACCTTCACTCTAAAGTGTAAATGAACTTCTCATGTAGGTTTTTGTTAGAAAAACAGATCATTTATTTGGATTAATGAATGCGCCAATCAGATTAATCAAGTATTAAATAAAACTGACCTATTTCTATCAGAAAACACTGAAATGTCTGTTTGAAAATGTGCAAATGTGCCCAATCTATGTAACTGGCTCAGTTCCACTACTGAGTTCCCTCACCAATTACATTTGTTGACCAAGTGATCAACAGATGCCCTGTACATAAATTTGGAACGAGAACAGGGTGGGAGGGCGCACCCTTGCCCAATGAGTGGGCTTCACTTTGGCCATTTCATCCAGCGTTCTGGCAAGAGCTATCCTCAACGGCCAATTACACGTGGTGTTTCGGCCGTGGAAATACAATTACTTTCATGTCCAGCTGTCCCCCCAGCTAACCCTTAAATGAGTGTATCTGCCGGAACAAAGACCAGGGCTAAAACGAACGCTGCACCTCAGTGAATGATCCCAGTGAATGCTGCATGTTTGATCACCTGTTTTAGTTTTATGACTGTTGTAAATGCAGCGTAAACGCACGCAGTTGTGTATTAGTGGCTAATACGGCTGCATGTCATACATTTATAACTAATACCCCCCGTACGTCTGTCACTGAGCTCACTTCTTCCTTTTATTCTCCTTCATGGAAGCGCCTGGGCGTGTGACACCAACGCGCTCCTCAAAGTAAACGATTGAGGAAGGAAGCTGGCTCGGTGTTTCTGAGTGAAGGGGCATGCGATGAAAATTCTTGAGATGAGACACTCCAATCACACTAGTCAAGTTGCAGATGTCCTTTAGTTAGTGGTGCTAAAGAATACTTTTGAGTGCACACTCCTGTCTTGAAAAGGACAGATTGAAGAAGTTGTATGGTTTGGTTGGCCAAGAGAGGGCGTGAGGTCATCGCTTGGCCGCGAGCCCAGCTAAGGCCGCCCAGGAAATCTGAGGATGTGATGACACAGTCGCGTTGACACTAAACCCTGTCATGCAGCTGCCGCTTTCCTTATAAGGATGCAGCCTTGACCGCCTCCAAGGCAAGAGGCCATTCACAAAGTCAGCCTGGCCGTCGTCGACCTAACGGATGAATCAAGCTCTCTGTGCTTATGTCTGCTTCAATCTCAAGCCTGTGGCACGGAAGGCAGGCTGCGTTCTCCAGTCTTTGTGCTGCTGTGAGAGGCGAGCTGAGGCCTTTAAGACCCTCTCCACAGCAGGTGCAAGTGCTGAGGCAGTAACCCTGATGCAGGAAGGACAGAAATAGAGATGCAGAGGCAGGAAGAACTCAGGTACTTATCTGTTGAAGTCCCCTATTTTACCGGTCACTCAGACTTCTGGGGACTTCTACGTCCATGGCTTGTTTACTGAGAGTTCAGCTGAGGTGATGAATGCCTTTTTTCCTGTACGTCAGTGTTTGAACGTAGTCTCGCAAGACGTGATTTTGAACTCTGCCCAGCAAGGCTTGCTCGTGCTGCTAAATGACCCATTTCTCCATCATTCAGGTCCAGTAGCTCTTTCTTACGCCGAGCAATTTACAGCAACGTAACAAACACCAAAAGCGGCCGATGCCTTGAGCCGCGCTTTCACACAGTTCATTTAATAATGCTTGGATCTCAGGAGTGACGAGGGCGGCCCGGCCTGATGAGCGGTATGCATTCGAAGCGTGGCTGAGAGCGCCGTGCATCTGCCCTGCCGCCTGCCCCACCTTACACTGCAGCTGAGAGCAGGGGCCAGAGAAGGGGCTGCGTTTTGGAGGCCATTAGCAGAGGCCTTGGGCAAACAGAGGCAGTCTGTTCAAACACTGGGCGGTAACAGCTCTAATGAGGATGTTTACCGAACTGGGAGAAAAAAAAAATGGCATGAGCAAACAGGGATGTGGATACGGAGCACCTCGCAAGCCTTGTCCTGTCACCTCTCCTGCTGTGGGGCCTGCCACGGGCCCTCATTTACTGGGTGTCAGGGCCCTCATCACGTAGCTAGCAGCACGGGGCTCCTCCAGGCTGCCACCGGATGACATCTCCAGAGGCACAGTCTGCTGTGACTCTCGTTAGTGTCCTCATTCCTTTCTGCTCTCAGAGTCCCTTTCTAGTTGGACCTGCTGACCCCCCCACCTCAGCCCCCTCTTCTCTCCCGCTTACCTTGTTGCTTGGAGCCAGGTGTGCGGAGTAAATGGAGCAATGATAACCTGCAGGAAAAAGAGGCGGCCAGCCCAGAGAGATAGACAGAGGAGATAAGAGAGAGGTTAAAAATAGAAACGGTAACGGAAGTGTCTTGGGAGATTGCTCTGTGTTTTTTTTTTTTTTTTCTTCGGGTAACAAGGCTGGTGGCCATTGTTAGTGGTGTAAACAGACAGCGGACCTGGCTCCTGTGTCATCGTTAAATATGCTCTGCTGGCTCTGTGGAATAAACCGCGATCTCAGTCCATCTGGGCTGAAATTTAAGAGTCATTAGATGATTGGGGTGTGACAACGATAACCGTCAGCAGTGTTGATGATTCACACAGCTGATGCCGTCTTGGCACAGACGTCTAAGCCGACTTCACGCTGTCGACGGGAGCAGTGACGGCGTTTAACTTGTTTGATATTTAACTGTTGCCTAAGTTGTGATTTTGGCAAAACACGCTGTGCTGTCCTTTGTGGCTTTTCAAAACAGAGAGTTAATAAAAGGTGTATATGCTCAAAGTGACTGAGGAAGGCACTGCATCTTGCACCTTTCTTCATTGATGTGTTTGAAGGGGAATAAAGGGGAATTTCTGCAGAATTCAAACACTGAGATAAACAAAGTCGTTCAGAGTGGTTTGATGCGAAATGCACAGTTACAGAGTCAGAACTATTCACAGTAGTCATGATAAAAACAGGACATCTGAAGCATTCAGCGCCTCTAAAAGCGACCTCATCGAATGATATACAAAATGGTTATGAATATGTTGCCTGATGCCTGAGACGCTGTTTTACAATAGGTTTGAGAAAAGGCTGTTCTTGATGGAGATGTGCAAAGTGATGAAAAGCAAAATAGCCCCTAAAGAAAGTCATTTTTTTCCGATTTACCTCTATTTTACCATAATAAACATTGCATATATAAAAAATTCAGACTTGTTGCTTCACTATTTTTTTGAATAGTAAATAAAATCAGACATCACAATCCCTGGAGTCAGACCCTAACCAACTTTAAGCTTGGTTCAGTCACTATGACATATAATGCATGCTTAAAGGGGGCATGGTTTTATTTTTGGTGTCTACTTGAATAGATTTACATGATTCAGTGTTCCAAAAAGACATTCTTCTCATACTGTTCATCTCTGTTCACCCTCTGCCTGAAATGGTCTGTTAGAGCGCCTGTGTCTTTAAGCCCTGCCTCCAGATGAGCCCAGTGGGCTCTGATTGCTCAGCTCTCCCACTCTCTTCTGATTGGTCAACCGCCAGAACGGTTCCGCCCCTTCTTGTTCCGCCCCTGTCCTGCAGTCTGTAGACAACCTCTTCTCTTCTGAGCAGTGGAGTCGATTCTGCCGTATCAGTTTGATCCAGAGCCAATCCTGACAGTCCAGTCAGCTTCTTTACACGACTACGACACTGAACACACTCCTCCTCCACCAGTAGCTGCTGTGAGGGTGTGCCAAGCTTGCCTGTAGGCAGGCAGTAAGGATTGTGTTACAAGATGACATCATCTTGTAACAAAGGAGCAGGGCTGTAATTCAAAGAAGGTGTTTTAGGCAGCTGAGAAAAGAGGTTTCTGTGGGAAAGAGTTTCTCCCTTTACTGTGTACTGTGAGATTTGTGACTTTGCAGACTGTTTACATGCACAAAAAGCTACAACTTACTAAAGGAAAGGGAAAAACGGAAAAGCATAGTAAGGCCCTTTAGGATTTCAGATCATAAACAGCTTTTGGACCGATCACCTTTTGACCTTTTGGTTCTTTGTGATATTTCTGCCGTCAGTCCTGGGAAGAATCAAATCTTGTTACATAGATATTAAGAATATAAAGCAAGTATTACTCCAGTAAGCTCTAACACAGTGGCAGTGAAGAATATGCTGCTTTTTTACTGTTACTAATGCTTTACTATATTCATATTTACGTAGATTTATTTTCCTTTTCTGAAGAAAACCTTCTCGACGACTCCTCATGATTCATGTAATTGGCTGTTTGTTAATTACAGCCTGAGTGTCTAAGTCTGGCTTAACAGGTTTATTGGACCGTGTGAAGATGTATATCTTAATGATTGAGTGCAGGAATTTTTAAAAATTGGTGGAATTTCCTGATATCAAAACACAAAATTAATTTCTGACGCTTAGAGGCAAAAACACTTCATCTTAGAGCTTCTGTTTTGACCAGCCTTGTGAAATGCCTCCTTTATACGTGAGGCCTATTCTAGGCACATAGACGCACTGTGCTGGCTGCCAAGCTCGAACAGAAGCTGAGCTCTCTGTCTTTCACCAGGCGCCAAATGCTTAATATTGCATCAGCACATTTGGAGAAGCTGTTAAAGAAAAGACGTGAAACTCTTGCGTCCGCACACCTACACTCACCCCGGTGCCGCTTGCCCGTCTTGTCCACTCAAGCCCGGTTTGATCTCCCTTCACACTCTCTCTCCCTCCTCTTTCTTATTCCTCTGTACTCCTCTATGTCTTTCGTTCTCCCATATCTCTCTCCCTCCCCCTCCCTCCTCTCTACGTCTCTCGCTCTCCCTCAGTCTCTGGTCTGTTTCTTGCTGCTCGGCGCTCTCTTATTCTGCCTCCTTTGCTGTTCTGTTGCCTGTGAGACGTGGATTAATCCAATCCAAACAGTGGGGCATAGGGTGGCTCCTCTTCAGGCCAGCCAGAGGCTTGCCATAGTGCCAGCTGCCATAAAACCACTGCTTTACTTATTAAGCAGCCTGCTGTACGCCATGCTGGCCTCTAGAGATCAGCAGTAAGAGGAGATGCATACACGCTCGCGCACACATGTCGACGTCTTCGTTCTCTCTCTGTCTCTCTCTCACACAATCTCTTAAAAATAAAGGTGCAAAAAGGATTTTTTAATGCTGCATAAGATCCAGTTTTGGTTCCCTTAAGAATAGGGCTGGCCAGAATAATTCGAGTGCTCATTTGTTGTTGTTTTTTTATTAGTAATCGAAAGCTTCGTCTTTTTTAAGCTACAATTGTAGGCTCAAATGCATTTTATCTGCAAATATTTTAACATAGAACATTCACTGTTAGTTTACACCGATCAGACATAACATTATGACCCTATTTCTACCCTCACTGTCCACTTTATCAGCTCCACTTACTGTATAGCTGCTCTCTGTAGTTCTACAGTTACAGACTGTAGTCCATCTGTTTCTCTGATACTCTGATACCCTGTTCTTCAGTGGTCAGGACCCCATGGACCCTCACAGAGCAGGTACTATTTGGGTGGTGGATCATTCTCAGCACCGCAGTGACACTGACGTGGTGGTGGTGTGTTGTGCTGGTTCGAGTGGATCAGACACAGCAGTGCTGCTGGAGAAAGACTCAAACGGGAACACTTCCTCCTCTGGTCCACACCAGATATCAAAACTATAACGAAAGCAGTATGAGCCATTATACCATAATTTTGAGAACTAATAATAAGTAGTCATGTACACATTTGGAAATATCAGCGAGTATTTGAAGCCTGAAAAAATCCTCAGCCTCATTGAAGAACCTTTTGGTCAATGGTTCTTTAAACAGCCATTTTTGTAAATGAGATGGATGAATGTCAAAAAGTTCTTTAAAGTTTAATGAACCTCCACACTAGAACTGCTAGAATCGTACACCCAAACTAAGAGCTATTTAAAGACCTATTTTGACAGGGGAAGGGGATTTTTTCCAATTTTCCAATCTTCTCCCCAATTTAGTTGCATCCAGTTCCATCCACTAGTTAGGACATCTTAGGACATCACATCTTTTTGGGTACATTTACCTTATTTGTACCTAGATCAAAGAAAAATGTACCTGCACAGATCTTTTATTTCTAACAGTGCACTAGTAGTGTGAAAGCTTTATGACACACTTCTATAACCAAAGAAAAGCTCAACCAGTTTGCATTGAAAACCCTGTAGTTACTGAATAATAAGCCTTAGTATATAATAAGCCTGGGATTTTAAGGGGTCAGACAAAGGTCAAACACGTATAAATGGACTAATAAAACACCATGGAAATTTGGTTTAAAAAGATATATATTACAGAGGCGTAATAAGGCTGTAAAAAACATTTCATTAAGACTATAAAACACTGTGTGGGAAAAATGCATATAAAAGTGTGTGCATAGCAGATTCATGAAGAAGTTCAATTTGAATCAATGGCTTATTAAGTAAAACTCAGTGAAATAAAGGGAAATTCGACCGGTTTAAAAAAAAATTCTACATAATACATTTTTAAAAATCTTCATAATTCAACCTTTTAGATATAAACAAAGTCATTCAGAGTAATTTTGTGCCTTACAGTGCACTACATATAGCTCTCCACTCTTAATTGATTAAAAGAATATGTTTTAGGCCAAAACCTTATCTCAAAACCACCATAAATCAACGGCTCAGGCGTCGGCGTATTTGTTGCCCTTTCCTGTAATGGTAGCTTTTAGAGACACTTTGGACGTCTGGTTCCTATCACCACCACTGTGAACAATTCTGACTCAGTGTTATACTCTAGAATGGTATGTTTAACATCTTAAACACTCTGAATGACTTAATAGTTGAAATTTGCAGAAATGAAAATGTAAAAATGACAGAATTCCCCTTTAACCGAGCAGCTGGGACAGCCCTAAAACACGCATATGAATGGCGAAGCAGTTCATAATCGTCACATAACACCATCACGTGCACTTACACCAATGCACACATACTTATTTCAGCAGTACACACCTTTCGACTACTTCCTCATCAGTATTTCCTTGATGAAACACTTTCCCACAAATTTTCAGTATTGCTTAGACGTGAAGCTATTGCATATCATACCAAGAAGAATGTCTCATTGGACTAAACCTGATCATATACTGTCCACCCTCACTCATACAGAGAAAGCTCCACCTGGGTGGGGGGGGTTCCAGTACCTCATGCTTTCCAGTCTGAAGATGGCTCCTCTAAAACAGCAAATCAGCTGTAACATGTCATTGCATCAGTGGTGTTTTGTCTGGGGCCAGACATAATATTAAATTTTTTCCTGGAACAATGTTTAATAGGGGCTCTCCCGCTCTTCATGTATTCACTATTAATTCCCCATCACCTCTCTGGGGGAAAGAACCTCATTATTTCCTTATAAACGGTCCAATGAGCAGGATTGGATGATGAACTCGAGCGTTTCCTCATGCCAAACATGCAGATAAGTGGTGATATTTTGGGTGCGGAGTGGCATCAGGCTGTAGGGAAACATGCTGTGGGTTTTGGCCGCGCTTTGCCGGGTTTGGCCTCGCGGTTTTCAAGCCCACCGTCCGAAACGCAGCAGGACAGGGAAGCAGCAGACGTGGTGTGGGTAGGAGGGATGTCTCTTCTCCCTTTTTGGATCTTTTGCTGTTTAATGTTATTTAAAGAACGGTATAGCACAGGTTCTCAGTCATGGATATGAAGAACAGTAATAATAACAAGCATATAATAACTGACCATTATATCCTTGTGGGGGGGACAACAGCATAATTAGAATGGCCACTGACTCTTTTATGAGAATGTAAGCGGGCAGCGTTGGGGACTCTGGATGTCTGTTTTCTTTCTCACCTGTCCCTTCTCGCTCTCTTTCTTTTTTCTCTCCCCTACAATCTGTTTTCTTCCGCCCTTCGTCTCTCTCATTTTGTGTCTCTGCGGGTTGGATGCTGGCCTATAGGGATTGGGATGCACAGATGTGGAGTGTCTGCTCTATGAAGCTGTGACGAAAGGGAGGGGCAAGGAGGGACCAGTGGGTCCCTAAACCCCTGGTAGAGAGAATCACACCGCCATTAGCCGTAGTACACATCTTCCGTTTACAGCGAGATGGAGAATAGGGTGGAGTATTATGTTCAGTGGAGTGTTATGTACATTCTTCTGTTTTTATACTTGGCTTTCAGTTTGCTGTACGTGGCTTTGTGTGTTTCTATATGTGGCATTTTTACATGCAAGAACAGGCAGACTAAGAAAGTCCCATGCATTCTATTAATAAGGCCATCTAATGCAGTTCCATTGTTTGAACATGCAAGGTGGAAACCAACCACAACAGCAGTTCAACGTCATAATACACTTCCAACTAAACCCACACCAGCACGTTCAGTGTCATACGATACACTCCCAGCTTAACCCACACCAGCATGTTCAATGTCATACGACACACTTCCGACTTAACTATACATCCCACTGCCAGTCATGAGCTGAGAGTGTTTTTACACACCTACTAGTCATTCATTAGGATTTATTTTAGGAACGTCATTTCAATGGGCTTTTAAATTTAAATCTACTTTTTAATCGCACATTATGCGTAATTCAGTCACTGGTTGCTAGTCACAATGTTCATATAATGTTCAGTGGGTCCGGGCTTCCATTCTTCATGCTGAAGTGGGCAGTATGACAGTTTTTATCATTATCCTTAGGGATCATGCGCCGATCATGAATTTTAATGACCGATTCCAGTTCCACTCTCTTTATAGGCAAACTGGCTGATGGCTGATTTTTTTTTTTTTTTCCCCTGAAACTCAAGCTGTCTGAGCTAAGTGGACGCATGAAACACGCTCAGAAGTTTCGGATTTATGCACTTATCTGATTTTTCAAACGGTCGTGTAAACAGGACGCTCCGATTTCTTAGATCAGAGTAAGGTCCAGGAATCTAATTAAGAAAGCCTGGATTTCAGCTCAGTAATCAGATTTCTCAGTGCATGTGATTACTCAGTCTGCGCTTGTGTGAAAACAGGCTGCGGGACTGGAAATAAGCGAGCAGTGTCACCACAAAATGACAGCAAAGCACGTGTGGAGCATCACTGAAACCAAACACATGCTTGATGAAGTGAAGGATTTAAATATTCTTCATTTTCTAGATGATGTAAGTTCATATTTTCAGCTAAAGCGGCGCAAAGTTTTTTTTTGTTTTGTTTTTTTTTTTAAGTGGCAGCATGAAGTTTGAGTTTTACACTACGTTTAAATCACTTCTTCTTCTGTGAGTTTATTGGCTGCTTGTAAAACAGACTCATGTAGACCTGGAGTTTTACCATTATCTGATTACTCAATTATACTGCATATAAACACATTGATCGGATTACTTAGAAAATCTGATTTTCTGCAGTTATCTGATGAATCACATGTAAACGCACTCACTCTTTAATGATGTCTTTAATGAACCAAACTGGCATTTTACATTTGTAAACGAAAAGGTCCTAATTAAATAGCATGAATCAAATAAAATACATCTGGTTTAGCTGCAGCGTTCAAATACAGCACAAGAGCCCTTACCTGAGTCACCTCAGACAACTAATACTTCATAAAATTACATAAGCTCACAGCTGGCTTGTCTTAAAGAACACTGACCAACTGCATGTTTCCTCAAAAACAGAGCATAATTATGCCTGTTTAAGTGGCTTTAATGCAGCACAGTAGTTGTAAAAACCATTGCACCCATGTGTTTTTACATATGGTACTAAATGTGGTTACATTTTTGTCTGTTCCATCTTATCAAACCTCAAAGATAAATACTCTATCATGAAAATGTCATGAAGTACTGTGATATTAGATTTTTTGCCAAATCTCCCACCCCTGTAAATTACGCCTGTAAATCAATGTAACTTTAACTTAACTTTGCTACTGAAGTTACTGAAGCTTTAGGATATAATAAACCTGGGAATTAAAGGGTTGATAAACTCTAATGATACTAAAAGCTCTCTATTTTTCTTTCTCTGTCTCTCTCCTCCAGGATGCCTTTGTGGAGATCTACAGTCAGCAGAGAAGGTCTATTTTCCACCCCTGGCCCTATCTAAAGACAGTGTTTGGTCTGGCAGCCCTGGGGGCAGCAGGGGTAACCATTGGAGCTCTCTTTACCCAGAAGTGATGACCCTTACTCCTTAGCATGGGATCATCCCCACCTCTTCCTCTCACTCTCTCTCTCTGTCTCTCTCTCTTCTGGCTTATCAAAGCACTTGTTCTCTCAGCATCGCACTGCCCTGCCCAGGACCAAGGCTCTACTGTCTACTCCATGGAGCGGAGCTGTCCTTTGTCCACATGCTTGTGACTGGAGCGGGAGAAGAAACAAGGATTAAGAGAAGAATACATGGACAAACTCCTACACTTGTACTCTGGCTGCATCACTGCCATGTATAGATCTAAATACACACACATACATGAACTGATGAATTGTCATTTGTGTCTGAACTTCCACGAAACCTGCACAATGCATTTTAAATACATCCACAGGTTTCGTGAAGATTCTGCTTATGATTGCGTACATACATACATTTGTAGCATGAGATGAGAGATATACATATTTAACGTCCAGGAACATGGAAAGGAGGCAAAAATAGAAAAAGAAAGGAGATGGCGGAGAATGTGTAGCGCTTCCACTGTCTGCATGTGTGGAGAAAGCTCGAGTGACTTTTTTCTGTTTCCTTTTTTCTTTTCCTTTTTTGTGCATGATGGCCTTTTGAGCATGCTCCCTTCTCGTGGCAGACCCCTCCTGCACAGGACCTTTCTGGGGTGTTTTTGTTTTGTTTTGGTTTTTTTTCTTCTTCCCTTTGTTTCGTTCTCCTTCCTTCAGTTGGTGTCTCTCCAAGCACCTCTTGAGAGCTCCCGTCAGCCTAGCAGATGCTGTGCATTCCTCATTAAAAGTGCTTGTCTGTTTGATTGGCTGACGAGTCTCTGCGTTTGTCAGGCACCAAGCGTGTCCTTGCTGGACGACCATCAAGAAGCGCAGCTCCGCTATTCGCTTTCATGGGCTTGAAAGATGGCCGAGGCATACCGCACCTGAATGTATAAACTGTGTCTGTTAACTGGGATTCCGCAGAGGATTAACGTTTCTCATCTCATCTCATTGTTCTTTATAGGCGTCACTCACTTTTACTTTTAGATAGAAAAAAATGAAAGAGAAATTGATGGGTAACTCCAGCTTTCATGTAACAGTTTATTCAAAGAGTAGCACCAGAAAAGCACTGTCCAGGTAACGTAGGTGGACAGGTAGTGTGTGTGTGTGTGTGTGTGTGTGTGTGTGTGTGTGTTGTGTGTCCATGTCTGCCGCTGTAAGTAGAGCGTGTTGAGAGAGAGTGAGCTTAGCTAGCATATGCTCCGGGTGCTGGTTATCTCCCGGCCTGTTCCTTTGGCTAGAGATAAAGCAGGGCATTGGGCAGCTGTGTTCAGCCAGGTGTCGGCTGGGGAGGAAGAGAGGGGCAGGTGGGGGCACAGCTGGGAACAGAGGTCCATTCAGCCTGGCATGATAGGCATCCAGCCCAGCAGGAGCTCCACACAGTTGGAACTCACAGTAGAGCATGAGAAGCATCTTGCAGGTGGGCTTCTTTACCCGCTCTGCCCTCCCCAGCATTTAAAGATATGGCTCAGCCAAAAAAGGTTTGGTATCTGAAGTTAGCTTTAGTTTTGCACTGACTGCAACTAATGAACCTAAGAAGAAAGCTTATAGGTCCTGGAGATCTACCACCCTGGAGGTGTCTGGCCTAACACACATGGTTCTAATGTTCAGATGCTTCATTAACTTCATTAACTGGATCAGGTATGTTAGATTAGGGGTGGAGCTAAACTTTGCAGGGTGCTCTCCAGAAACAGGATTGGACACCCCTGCTATGCCTAAATCATCAGCCACTATTTCAGAATGTGAATTAATCACAAATAGCCTTACCGATGTGGTTTCCGGTAGTGTTTAACATGCTTTTGTGTAAAAAAAAAAAAGGGTCAAAAGTATAGTCAAGAGCTGGCTGCCGCTGCTGCTTTTAGCTAGGCCCTGTATTTTTGGCTGGGTCATTCCTTTAAAGGCAAATTCAATTGGGTTTTTCAAAACTTCCACATGAATAAATGGTTAATATGTAAACACTCAGAGTAGATTGATGTGAAATGCTCAGTTCTAGAGAACTGACTCAGTGGTGGTGATAGGAACCAGACGTCTGAAGAGTTTAATGCCCCTAAATGCACCATCACCAAAAGTTATTACATGAAATGGTTACAAATATGCTGCATGATGCCTGAGACACAGTTTGGAGAGAAGGTTTTGGCCTAAAGCATATATTTTTAGATATGTGGTGAAGGGGTTCATGCAGGGTGCTATAAAGTAAAATAGTCTCCAGAATTTTTTTTTTTTTTTTTTTCAGATTTACTACTGTTTTACCCTCATCAGCTTTACATACAAAAGCTCAGAAGATGCATATAGGTCCAGCAATCATTTTAGATAATAACATTTATTTTGCTGTATTTATGTTGTATACATTTTCCTATCACCACCACTGTAAAGCAGTCCGTAAAGTTTCTATAGAATGGAGCATTTCATATCAAACCACTTTGTTTACATCTCAACCCTTGACCAATTGGTGTAATTCCCATTAAAGGCTTTAGTATTTGTTTATTAAAGACTCTGAATATGTAAGTCATGTAGTTATGAAAATGAACATATGGACCCCTTGCAGTTTATGGGGTTAAAAGATCTCAGTAGGCCCTGTAGGAGAAGACGGGCTGAGCCTGAACCTTGGAAACCCAATCTGTGTGCTTCTGCTGCTGCTTCCGCCCCAGAGAGAGCCCAGTCGATCCGCTATTGGATAACCTCCCCCAGAGCTCTCCGTGGGGACGGCTCATTTCCGATTCGCAGGCAGACATCGATACATCCGTCTGTCATACTGTGCTATCAGTTTGCAGGACCTGGAGTTAGCCTTGGTTTGTGTGAGGGTCCTGTAGACCACCAAGTGGAGTCAGGAATCTTATGACAATCACGGCCTACAGAAAGAAGATGTGTTTATTGTTATGGATATGTTGTACTGTCATTTCATTTGTCATCTAGGTGTTGTAACCCTCCTCTTCAGATTATCAGTAGTTTAACTTCATAATCGTTTCGATATTTAAAGGTCTGGGTGAGGTTTTCTGACTCAGCACGTGTCAGCAAGTCGTTAATGAGTTAACCAATGCACTCGCAGAGCTCTTTCATGTTTAAAAGGTACAATATTGTCACTATGCATGGTCACATTGCAACAGTGTAGATGTTATTCTGCAAAGGTATCACATATATTCGAGTATCTTATGGAGGAGAGCTGTGAAGACTCGCACTGTAACATCACGTATTTAATGGCTGCTAATGAGATTTGTAGCTCTCAGCAATGTAACATCCTCGACTTTGAGGCACCTTACGACGCTGCTTATATTTCAGCAAATACTGCCACCGGTGGGGAACTGTACTGAAATCCCCACCACAAAGTTTCACAAGTTTTCTCTCATCAGACGTGCGTAAGGAGTAACGCCTTGCAGACGGCCTCTGTGAGATTGTATAAATGCTTCAGGCCGAGTTATTCGTGAAGTGCCGAATGACTTTTCTTAATGAAAAAGAATGAAAAAAAAAGAAAAGTTTTACCTGAATCGGTTCCCCAAAAGCATCTTAAAGAAGATAACATTGTAAACAGACCTTTGAATTTGTCATGTTGTTATGTAGTTGGCTTTACGCCCATATTAGGAACTCTGGGTCTGTGCGGTTTGTCTCTATGGGAAAAATGACTGGCATTTAGGCAAATCGCCAAGAACACACACTTTAACAAAAATGTTCAAAACAAACGTCCTCCAAATATGACTGGATCCTATGAATTAGGAAGTTGTTAAGTATCCAAAATATGAATGTTGCTGCATGCTGTGAAATGACCTGACATCCTAACATTTGCAACCCAACAAAAATACCTTACACAAACCTGCTGTTGTTACTTAAGCAATAGAATACAAGAGGGAGTGTGTTATCGCAAAATAACACGACTGTGATTTGGCTGCAGGCACAAGCCGAAGGCAACCTTGAGTGTCCTGTTGCTTTTATACAACAATTAAATAAAGGAAGAAATAAATTGGCTTGTGAATGCGGTGATTAATATGTTTTAATGTTCCTTCCTCCTAATTATAGCTCCTTAACGAGCAGCTTGTTGCTACGTCAGAGTTACGAGCTCCGCCCACTCACTGCTCAGTCGGCTGTATGCCTCACCTTTTGAAGTTTGGACTGAACCAGAAAACTGCTGCAATATCAAGTTTAGCTCAGTCAGTTTTTGCCAGATCAGTATTAATGTTGTTTTGTTCCAGCCGGTCTGTAAAGCTTCTTACAGACCGTTTAGTTTGGCGAATGGTGTTGGGTTAATTTCTGGCTGATTCCAGGTTGTTTAGCCGTTCTTCTGTCACAGCTGCCGACTGAAAAGCTGCTCAGTGGTGACGACAGTTTGGGAATTTAGTGTCGTTTCGTCTTCAGAGTCGGACCAAATCGGCTGTCGGTCAGATGTGATCGTAACAGCAACGACTAAGTTGTCATAAGTTTACTTAAAAGGAACTTGGTGTACATACTATACTATTATACTTTACTGTAGTCAGGGGGATGTCTAGGAATAAACCACCTAGTGATTAGAAGTTCTGTCCAGCATGCAGGGCATAGCGCACTGGACAAACTCAGAGCACCATGTTATTTTGGCTGAAAGGAGTGTTTTGGTTTGAAGTGTGCTGTCATTTCAGTGCAGGACTGTCAGCTTGCTTGTAGTACATCATCGCTGTTCAAAGAAAAATCAGAATTCTTTTGGATTTTTACTTTTCTACATCATTTGCGCCTGATAGCTTTACATTGTGTGACAGCTTCATAATAAATGGATCAATAGAAATGCTCCAAAAGTGCTTGGAATAAAATCACTTTACATTAACTTACATTGAAAGTAAAGAAAATTTTTGGCCTCTCCTGTAAACTTAGCGTTTTGGAGATACTTGTTTTCCGTGGATGGCGACAATATGGATAGCGGTGTTCATATTTTAACCATGTAAGTCAGAGGATCCAGTGACCTTCAGGGAAAAATGTGCACAGGATAAAATGCATTGGGTGCAGGATCGAGTACAATGGAGGCAATTATCAAAAACATCAATTAGTGTTCCTATGAAGAAAAACCCAGACCCAGAGTTCCTTATGTTGCTGTGATGCTGTCTACAGAATGCCTTGACCTGTCCAGGCACACAGTTGTGTTTCCAGCTTGTCTCGTTTTTATCTGGAAGGGTAACATTTTGAATTGGTGTCTATGAAAATAATGCACTTATGGGTGGAGCATGAACGGGACAGCTGACCCACAGGAGCCTTTCTGCTTCATTTCTGAACTACCTTGAATGGTCACAATGTAAGATTTTTTGGGGAACTGGGTCCAGATGGTGGTACATTCGACAGCTGCCTGCTCAGCACCTTCTAAACTGGGCTTCGAGACAGAAGCCTGTCGGCTCGGACTGTAGCAGCTATTGTTCACCTCATTATAATGAAGCGAGGCAAAATGTCAGAAAAGTCATCACATCGCAAGCCTTGCGGTCCAAGAATGAAGACACTGATGAATCGAGAGTAGAAGAGCGAGACACCTGCACAGGATCGTTGTATCCAGGAGGTGTTGAGAGATCTGTCAAACATGCATGTTTTGCTTAAAGAGTACGTACAGTATGTCGAAGTTGGCGAGATTTATTAGGAGATCATTAGTCGTTATCCATTTTTAGGGTTTTGTGGAGGGAGGTGGGGGGGGTTGAAACGGGGTACTTGGGCTTGGACCTGGTTTCTTTATTTCTTGATTTGTTATTATTTAATATATGTACTTTTGTATAGATCATTGCTCCTCCCTCGACCCAGAAATTCTCTTTTGGAATTCCAAAGCCAAAAAGTGAACGTTTTCTGGCTTCGAAGGTGGGACAAGTCCTACAGTGACACCTTGTAACTGCTGTGATGTGGCACAACAGAACAGAGCTCCAAGGGCTGAAGTTGAATACTGACCCGTATTCTTATATCTATATTGTGTATATGTATTTCTGCCACTATGCATCATCTGTTTTGTTTTTTTGCATCGCAAAAGCATGAATGCATTTCTCTGGGCCCGTCTTCTGATGAATTAATATGGAGGGGAAAGTGGTAAAGTTGGGAGGATTTCCCCTCTCAGTGTGAATTGTAGCTTTAGAGTGATCTGCTTATGGGAAATTGCAGCTTCTGTCTCCATGGCAGCGCCAGCTGGTGTCTAAACCATGTTATTTACATTATGTATGAGTGTGGTTGTTTCATCTCTAGCTATACAACTTAATTTTTTTCTCTCCTCCCGCGTTTCAGAGGTGCTTTCAGATCGTATGCAATTTAAATGAGTTTCTGCAGTTTCTCGTTTTCCGAAAACAAGCCCCACTCAATTGCCATCCATTACATGTAATTGTGAAAAGGTTATTGCACTTTTTTGTCTGTTTAGGCAGCTAATACCATGGAAGCAGGTCCAAAACATGCCACAATCAAAGAGCCAAGGCAAAGAAGAGCGTAAACTCAATTTTATTCTGTTTATTTTATCACTTTTCACTGTTGTTCCTTTCATTTCACACATTAGCACTAAATTAAATACCGAATGCTCCAAATTGAACAAATTTCCATGGGATTTTTCATATTACAAGGCTATTCCTGCGGCGGTATTCATAGTATATACTGTACTCATTCACATTCAACAATCATTTCTTGTCCTGTATCGATATGTAGCCCGCATAAATCACTGTTCATGCCTTTATACTTGTTTTTTTTTGGTTGTGTTTTGGTTTAATTTATCCCCACTGCACTTACATGTTTCAATGTGTCAATTTTTTTTCTGTGTATCCATTTCATAAGCTAACAGTGATGTGTCCTGATTAAAGTAAAACTTGCCTTACCATCTGTGAGCTGTCAGCGGCGTCTAAATCACTGAATCATGAACTTATTCGTGCGGCGCTCCCGACGCTGCGGCGTCTGTCATGTTCAAACAAAAGCCGAAGGAGGGAGCGTTTACAGGCCTGCTGCATTTGTGGAGAATTCCCAGTGGTAGGATGGGGAATAGCATCTCCAGAGAGCGAGGCCTTTACCAGTCAACGCAGGACCTTTTCTGGGAATCTCGTCTGTTTAACTTGGGAGTTCTCTCTGATGGTTCATACTGAGTGTGCGAATGAGAAAATGTCTCAGTTCACTTCAGTCAGCACACTAGAAAGAGCGCAGTGCCCTAGAGTGCTCAACCTGTATTCGGAATAACCTACTGAGAGTGAATCTGCAAACACACACTCTCACATACACAGACGCAAGCACCAGTGTGATTCTCGGGGGTTTCCCATCACAGGCACCTGAGCGGAAAATAAAAATAAAAAGCACTGCTAAGACTGAAGGTGTGAAAATGTAAAAGAGGTGCAATCAGAGTCCCTCAGCTCAAAGGGGTCCAAGCACTCTTGGCCAGAAGATGATGGTCCTAACACCTAGAATGATGACGCTGATGACCACGATGAAGGCTGTGATCTTTTAAACATTCATGGTGTGCATCGGTGGGGTGTGTCTTTTGCCGCGGGGCATAAACTTCATGCAGGGCTCCCTCCAGAGCTTGGCCTCATCAGATATTACGTTAAGATTAACCTCCTCCAGCATTCAAAGCCTCGTGGCTGCTGCACCGAGCCGCAGATTCACAGCATCCTCTAACAGAAAAAGGAATGAAAAAACTCGAGCAGGGAGAGCTCGGCCCAGGGGGAATGGTAGGGTTAAATTAGCTCGAGCCGAGAGTTCTCCGTGCAAGAAGAAAAAAACTACCCTCTCAGCAGATGAAATATTTGAGATGCTTGGAAGAAGGAGAATTTTAAATCAGTGCGTTTTAGGTCTTCTACGGCGGCCAGCCTGGCTGGCTGGGGCATGCCTGCGTGGACGGCTTCGGTAAACGCAAGCAACTAAGGGCAGAAATTCTGAGGATGAGCGCATGATGATGATGATGATGATGGCAGAATTTAAGATCATTTTGAGAGTAAGTGCTAGCAGGAAGCCTTTCATATCACTAATGGGTTGGAATTGGATTTAGTTCCATTCAAATGAGTTTCAGATGAGAAGCCCTGTTCAAGTAGATTAGTTCAAAAATTAAAAGCACTAAAGAAATATTCACCATCAATTACATTGACGAGATGAAAATCATTCAACCAATTCCTACATAATAAACCTCACAAGTGCAAATTCACCACTGTTGGGAAACATTATTTAAAGGGCATCTGCAGCATGAAGTCAATTATCATTTCATCATATTCCCATGTACTTGGGATATTCTCCAAATGGAGGGAAGCCATGCCACAAAGGTTGCAGGGCTTAAAAATGTGTTTAAAATATTGCACAGCTTCTAAACTCAGTATGTAGTGTTACTGAGCTCTGCTAAAGCCTGAGTAGACTGATAAATCAATGTGATCAGTTATTAATCTCAGCGTTACTGAGCTCTGCTAAAGCCTGAGTAGACTGATAAATCAATGTGATCAGTTATTAATCTCAGTGTTACTGAGCTCTGCTAAAGCCTGAGTAGACTGATAAATCAATGTGATCAGTTATTAATCTCAGTGTCACTGAGCTCTGCTAAAGCCTGAGTAGACTGATAAATCAATGTGATCAGTTATTAATCTCAGTGTTACTGAGCTCTGCTAAAGTCTGAGTAGACTGATAAATCAATGTGATCAGTTATTAATCTCAGCGTTACTGAGCTCTGCTAAAGCCTGAGTAGACTGATAAATCAATGTGATCAGTTATTAATGTCAGTGTTACTGAGCTCTGCTAAAGCCTGAGTAGACTGATAAATCAATGTGATCAGTTATTAATCTCAGCGTTACTGATCTCTGCTAAAGCCTGAGTAGACTGATAAATCAATGTGATCAGTTATTAATCTCAGCGTTACTGAGCTCTGCTAAAGTCTGAGTAGACTGATAAATCAATGTGATCAGTTATTAATCTCAGCGTTACTGAGCTCTGCTAAAGCCTGAGTAGACTGATAAATCAATGTGATCAGTTATTAATCTCAGCGTTACTGAGCTCTGCTAAAGCCTGAGTAGACTGATAAATCAATGTGATCAGTTATTAATCTCAGTGTTACTGAGCTCTGCTAAAGTCTGAGTAGACTGATAAATCAATGTGATCGGTTATTAATCTCAGTGTTACTGAGCTCTGCTAAAGTCTGAGTAGACTGATAAATCAATGTGATCAGTTATTAATCTCAGTGTTACTGAGCTCTGCTAAAGTCTGAGTAGACTGATAAATCAATGTGATCAGTTATTAATCTCAGCGTTACTGAGCTCTGCTGAAGTCTGAGTAGACTGATAAATCAATGTGATCAGTTATTAATCTCAGCGTTACTGAGCTCTGCTAAAGCCTGAGTAGACTGATAAATCAATGTGATCAGTTATTAATCTCAGCGTTACTGAGCTCTGCTAAAGTCTGAGTAGACTGATAAATCAATGTGATCGGTTATTAATCTCAGTGTTACTGAGCTCTGCTAAAGTCTGAGTAGACTGATAAATCAATGTGATCGGTTATTAATCTCAGTGTTACTGAGCTCTGCTAAAGTCTGAGTAGACTGATAAATCAATGTGATCGGTTATTAATCTCAGTGTTACTGAGCTCTGCTAAAGTCTGAGTAGACTGATAAATCAATGTGATCGGTTATTAATGTCAGTGTTACTGAGCTCTGCTAAAGCCTGAGTAGACTGATAAATCAATGTGATCAGTTATTAATCTCAGCGTTACTGAGCTCTGCTAAAGCCTGAGTAGACTGATAAATCAATGTGATCGGTTATTAATCTCAGCGTTACTGAGCTCTGCTAAAGCCTGAGTAGACTGATAAATCAATGTGATCGGTTATTAATCTCAGTGTTACTGAGCTCTGCTAAAGTCTGAGTAGACTGATAAATCAATGTGATCGGTTATTAATCTCAGCGTTACTGAGCTCTGCTAAAGTCTGAGTAGACTGATAAATCAATGTGATCAGTTATTAATCTCAGCGTTACTGAGCTCTGCTAAAGCCTGAGTAGACTGATAAATCAATGTGATCGGTTATTAATCTCAGTGTTACTGAGCTCTGCTAAAGCCTGAGTAGACTGATAAATCAATGTGATCAGTTATTAATCTCAGTGTTACTGAGCTCTGCTAAAGCCTGAGTAGACTGATAAATCAATGTGATCAGTTATTAATCTCAGCGTTACTGAGCTCTGCTAAAGCCTGAGTAGACTGATAAATCAATGTGATCGGTTATTAATCTCAGCGTTACTGAGCTCTGCTAAAGCCTGAGTAGACTGATAAATCAATGTGATCGGTTATTAATCTCAGCGTTACTGAGCTCTGCTAAAGCCTGAGTAGACTGATAAATCAATGTGATCGGTTATTAATCTCAGCGTTACTGAGCTCTGCTAAAGCCTGAGTAGACTGATAAATCAATGTGATCGGTTATTAATCTCAGCGTTACTGAGCTCTGCTAAAGTCTGAGTAGACTGATAAATCAATGTGATCGGTTATTAATCTCAGTGTTACTGAGCTCTGCTAAAGCCCGAGTAGACTGATAAATCAATGTGATCGGTTATTAATCTCAGTGTTACTGAGCTCTGCTAAAGCCTGAGTAGACTGATAAATCAATGTGATCGGTTATTAATCTCAGCGTTACTGAGCTCTGCTAAAGCCTGAGTAGACTGATAAATCAATGTGATCAGTTATTAATCTCAGCGTTACTGAGCTCTGCTAAAGTCTGAGTAGACTGATAAATCAATGTGATCGGTTATTAATCTCAGCGTTACTGAGCTCTGCTAAAGCCTGAGTAGACTGATAAATCAATGTGATCAGTTATTAATCTCAGCGTTACTGAGCTGTGCTAAAGCCTGAGTAGACTGATAAATCAATGTGATCGGTTATTAATCTCAGTGTTACTGAGCTCTGCTAAAGCCTGAGTAGACTGATAAATCAATGTGATCAGTTATTAATCTCAGTGTTACTGAGCTCTGCTAAAGCCTGAGTAGACTGATAAATCAATGTGATCGGTTATTAATTACACAGTTGACCGCCACGTTCACGGCCAGTTCATTCATTTCTTACTGTATTTATTTAAATGCTGTATTAAAGCAGTAGAGCACTCGAGGAGCGAGTTATCGCCAATAACATCACGGCTGTGATGATCTACAGTGACCAAACCACAGCTGTGATGTTATTTAGTGATAACGCACTCCCTCTCGGGTTCTATTGCTTAATTAAATATGTTTAATATACTTTTTTTACTGGCTCTGACAAATGAATAACTTTTACTTAATGGCCATTCTGACAGGAAATTGAATAAATGAAGGGTGGGGCCTCTGAATTTGGGCGCCTGCCCATTAGCTTCAGTGAGGTTTTATTCTCTTCTGTTCTTTTCCACGTTTATGAAGTTATTGTCTGCGGTAACAGGCTGTGTTCTTCAGACGCAGCACACAGAGGTTGGGGTGAAAAAGCCGGAGTGTTTCTTCAACAGTGGAGGCTCTGAGAAAGAGCAAGGCTGTAGTCCATGATTCATTACCCTCTTCCCTCTTCTCTTTCTGCCTGTGCACTCTCTCAGACCTCTAACACTCGACTCACTCGTCCTCTTCCTCGGGGTCCGGGCTCCAGTGTGTGGGGCTCAGGCCGAGGCTGCAGACATGAAAGCCAGCTCTCAAACAGAATTTCTGTTTGAATCTTGTGCGCCAGATCCTCCTTCACTCACTCAAACACACACACACACACACACACACACACACACACACACACACACACACACACATTTCTCTTGCTTACATATGAGGACATTCATTGGTTTCTATTGATTTTTGTGTTACTGTAGCTACATATTACTACACCTAAACCTAACCCTGACCTTAACCTCAGCATTTTTTCTGCTCTTTTAGTTTTGATACCAACTGATGCTCAAGTGAGGACACAAAATGTCCTCACTTGAGCAAAAATGTCATATAGTCCTGTCATAGCGAGGACATGGGGTCCTCACAAGTATAGCAGTACAAGAACACAAACACAGTCTATGGGCTTTAGGTAGGGGTGGGCTCGACGCCGTGGCACTTTTTTTTTCTTTGTTAAGAAAAATGTGCAGCTGACTTGGCATCATGCCCAGCGCACGGCATTATGGGGAATATATTTTACTCAAATTAATGACTACGTGAAGAAAAAGACATAAAATTGGGTACGTTAAGGTGAAAAGCAAGACACGTCTACCCTACACCATCCTGCAAGATGGTTCTTCAACAAAGAAGATGGTTATTTAGTTTTTTATGCTTAAAGCTTTCTTTGCATGGTGAGATTGTTCTTCAGATTGGAGGATGTGTTGATGCTGCTGCTTTATCTCCAACAAGGTGACTTTACAGGACAAAGCAACAACATTCTTCATTTTTAATGGAAATAAATGGATAAATATGGTTTTCAAGTCATTTTGGACCAATTCTGTTGGTCTGGTCATCAAGAAACTTTGACACAACACAAAAGACAACTGACGTTTTCAAAGGATGTCAGTAAATGAAAAACGACAAAAATAGAGACACAAGGTTTTGTCTCGACAGCAACAATAAGGTGCTTCATTGCATCAAAAAGGGCTCATCTACTGTTACAAGCTTGACATCATAACCATAGAGGAACCCTTTTTGGTGCTATATAGAACCATTTACAACCCGTTTTCCATCAATCTGAAGAACGATTTCATGCAGAGAACTATTTAAGCATGAAATGCTCCACTATACAACTCATGGTTCAAAGTAGAACCATTCCCTTTACTTAAGAACCCTTGGAGAACCATCTCTTTTGTTAAAGTGTACCAATCTGCTCTTCACTTGAGACTGGAGATGAACGTTTTTTGAGAAACAAATGCCAAATTTGGAAAAAGGAAACAGCATTTACACAATAATAATAATAATAATAATAATAATAATAATAAACATGAACTTATTATTATTACTAAGGGTGTAGATACTCACTTGAGCTGCAGTTTTCTTCTCAGAACTGAGTTCATGATTCGGTATTCACACAATATTCTGAATTTTGGTGTTCAGACAATGCAACTGTATTCAATACCATAATGAATAACATGCCCATTCTGTACAATACACATTTTGTATTATGATATAATGCCAAGATGTATTGTGTACCCTATTTTATTATCCATCCCTCCATCCATCCATCCATTTTCTAAGCCGCTTCTCCGTCAGGGTCGCGGGTGGGTGCTGTAGCCTATCCCAGCGGTCATTGGGCGGAAGGCAGGATACACCCTGGACAGGTCGCCAGTCCATCGCAGGGCAGACAGACAGACACAGACAGTCACTCACACCTAGGGGTAATTTAGCACGTCCAATCGATCTGACTGCATGTCTTTGGACTGTGGGAGGAAATCGGAGAACCCGGAGGAAACCCACGCAGACACGGGGAGAACATGCAAACTCCACACTGAAAGGACCCTGGTCGCCCGGCCGGGGAATCGAACCCAGGCTTCTTGCTGTGTGAGGCGACAGCGCTGAATGAAGACTGAAATCAAGGGATAAAGAATCAAACTGTGAAAATGAAATCCTACCTGCACAAAGATCTGCTGGGATAGACTCCTAGGGGTGCCCAGTCCTATTCACTAAAGAGCAAGTGAGGTTGCCAGATTTCATTCAATAAAGCAAGAGCACACATGAAGACTGAGACCAACTGATTAAACAGGTAGAAGCAGATGAGCTTTTGTTCAGTTGCAGTAAAAACCTGCATCCATACTGGCCCTTTGTGGATGTGGCTGGAGACCCCTGAGCTCCTTCCCTCACCAAACTACTGCCCACGTTTCAGTGGACCTATGTCCTTTTGTTTTGTTTGAGCAAAAATCTGGATCAAATGTTGATTTTCTAAGTGAAAATAAGTGAACAGAGACACACATCTGCACTTCTTAATGCACAGTTTCTGCTTATTTGCTGAATTTTTACATATTGGAAAAACAGTAAAATATTACAGAGCTCCTAACGGGATGAGCTACCAATACTATGTGGTGAGCCCCTAGTACTATCAAGTGAGCACCAGGTACTATTTGATGAGAACCTGATACCATGTGGTGCGCACCCGATACTATCATGTGAGCACCAGACACTATCAGGTGACCACTCAGTACTATGTGGTGAGCACCCAGTACTATCAGGGGGGCACCTGAGACAATCAAGTGAGCACCGGATACTATGTGGTGAGCACTCAATACCATTTGTTGATCACCAGATACTATGTGGTGAGCACTAGATACTATTTGGTGTATACTGGTATCTGGTGCTCATTTGATAGTATTGGGTGCGCACCAAATAAATAAATAAATAAATACACCATGTGCCTTTCACCTAAAAAAATACACCACATGGGCTTCCATAAAATATAAAATGTGGCCTGTGCAAAAGTAATGGCACCTTTATGATTTAAAAAAAAAGCAATCTAAACATCATTTTTTTGGTGACATACAGAGTCAATTTATACACGTTTTGTCTGATGTGTTGTTTATGGACTAAAATCTCCAGAGGCAGGTGATCAGAGTGATGCAGGTGATCGGAGTGATGCAGGTGATCGGAGTGATGCAGGTGATCAGAGTGATGCAGGTGATCAGAGTGATGCAGGTGATCAGAGTGATGCAGGTGATCGGAGTGATGAAGGTGATCAGAGTGATGCAGGTGATCGGAGTGATGCAGGTGATCAGAGTGATGCAGGTGATCAGAGTGATGCAGGTGATCGGAGTGATGCAGGTGATCAGAGTGATGCAGGTGATCGGAGTGATGCAGTGATCGGAGTGTTTGTAGGGTGTTAGTGGTGGTTGTGATGAATCTGATGCAGCTATAATATCTGTTAATATGACAACAGGATCAATGCAAAGCACAGACATAATAAAGCAGCACGGACTCAGTGTAGTTGTAAAAGAGTTAAGGCCAGGTTTGGGAAAGTCTATCAGACTCTAGCATTTCTCAGACAGGAGTGAAAATGCAGCTGAAGCTAGATTTTGCGAGGAGGCCCCCCACACGCTGCATCACAATGTCCTCTTTGTGCAGACGGGATAGGGGCTATCATGAAACAAAGAGCAGAGAACTCCAAGCAGAGCAAAACCAGACAAAAGGCGGCCCACCGCTCCATCCCGGCTCAGCCCGTCCCGACTCAGACGAGGGGTGTGCGCGTGTGTGTGGCAGAGGCACACTCGAGCCCCTCTGCCTCACAATGAGCCTCGGGCCCCGGGCCGGCAGTTGGTTTTAATAGGTCACCAACAGACACGTTTCTCCTTGAAGTGCGAAGGGCGCTCGGGGGAGGGCCGAGACAATGGCAGCGCTGTCAGCGCCCAGCAGCATGCTGGGAAGGAATGTGCTGAATGCGAGCGGGGAGTCAGAAAAGGACGCGGGGGTCTGCTGGGAGAGGGCACATTCAAAGCAAAAAAAAACATGTTTACAAAGGCTTCCAGTGCAAAATGCCAACCTGCTGCTACTGCAGAAGGAGATATGGGCTCCCAGAGCAGGAGCTGCTCGTTTTCCGCCGCAGCTCTGTGTGGAAAACGAGTGAATTTCCATTGTAAATGTGCTCCCTCAGACACACTGGTGGGTGTTGCTAATTGCAGCCACCTTGGGACGTAAAGTGTGGAAATGGATGGATGTCACAAGGTGTGGAGAAACAAATGTATTGAAATTTTCCAGTTACGGAGTGCCGGAATGTCACCTTGAGGCTCAGTTTCCGCTGACCCAAGCTGAGTCCCGGAATCCAGTTAGTGTGAAAGGACAAAAGTGCAGCTCTAGCTTTTGATCTTCGGTGGTTTTCGCAGAGTTTGCAATGATACGGACGTGCTGAGCTTTCAAACACTATAGGCCAGTTTTCCAAGACCCAGATTAAGCAAAGCTCTCTCTGCAGCCCCCCAGGTGGCCATTCCTCCAGCAGAATGGATACTGGTATCAATATTTTTAAATAGCATAATGAAATATAATATGTTTCTCCATAACTCTGTTATCAGATGAACTAGGATACTGAGGGTGTTTTTACATGCACTCAATAATCCGATCATAATCAGATTTCTGCAGTTATCCGATTATTTAAATGGTCATGTAAACACTCCAGTCTTGAAATCTGATTAAGAAATCTGATAACGAAGACTTGGTTTTTCACTGAGTAATCAGATTTCTCAGCGCTGTAAACTCTTACTCTGATTTCTTTTGGATTCCTCAGTCTGCGCTTGTGTGAGATCAGACCACAGTACCAGAAATTGTCGTGACATAGCAAAACACTTTTTGAGCGGTGCTGAAACACAAAATAAAGGATTTGAATATTCTTCATCTTCTAGATGAAATATGTTCATAATTTCAGGTAAAGCAGTGCAATGTTTAATAAAGCATTCTTCTGTGAGTTTATTGGTTGGGTGCAAAGCAGAAATCTGATTACTGTCTGACTCGTGTAACCCAGAGTTTTCCCATTATCTGAATACTTAACTGCATGTAAACGCATTCATCTGATTATTAACAACATCGGATTTTCTGCAGTTATCGGATTATTAAGTGCATGTTAACGCCCTCACTGTTGTCTCTCTGTGTTGAGCTGCTAGTGAGCAATGAGGGGTGAAGGGGGGTGAGAAACAATTCCATCCATCCATCCATCCATCCATCCATCCATCCATCCATCCATCCATCCATCCATCCATCCATCCATCCATTTTCTAAGCCGCTTCTCCCTCAGGGTTGCAGGGGGGTGCTGGAGCCTATCCCAGCGGTCATCGGGCGGAAGGCAGGATACACCCTGGACAGGTCGCCAGTCCATTGCAGGGCAGACAGACAGACACAGACAGTCACTCACACCCAGGGGCAATTTAGCACGTCCAATCAGCCTGACTGCATGTCTTTGAACTGTGGGAGGAAACCGGAGAACCCGGAGGAAACCCACGCAGACACGGGGAGAACATGCAGACTCCACACAGAGAGGACCCCGGTCACCCGGCAGGAGAATCGTACCCAGGCCCTCCTCGCTGTGAGGCGACAGCGCTAATAAAACAAATAGCATTTTATTGTCACCATGAAAAGGGTTAAGCCAAGGCTAAGAAGGCTATTCAATGGTAAACTGACCGATCCATGAGCCACAGAAACATTTGCTGGACACTCTTTTTTTCATAATAATACAATCTATTTTGTATTAATGTGAAAGTTATGTGAAAATAAGCATGTTGGGATAGAATCATTCTGGTTGCCATGTAATGGAGATAATGTTAGCAGAACTGCCCATTTGTTATTATTTTTAACCTGCCTAGTTTTGATCACCTACAGCAACACTGCCCACCATAGCAGCATAGCATTTTAACCCCTTAAAAACCCACCCAGGTTTATCACGTCCTGAGGCTTATTAAAGCAATATGTTAAAGCAAATCACATGTGTTACTGTGATTTCACCACGGGGAAGGGTGTTGTTAGGCACGACACGAAGCGGCTTTTATAAAACTGTGGCCAACATAAAATACAGACATAAGTGAGGACGTGGGGACATGATTAAACAGACACAAGAAATGCAGATCTATTCATTTATGTTAGGTTTCTATTTATTAATATATGAATCTCCGTATATATTTATTTATTTTTGGATTCGTCATTATTCTTTGCCATTCTAATTCATATATTAATTTAAGTCGATTATGTTTAATTGTATTTGTTTTTCTTTTCAGGCAGTCATGGTCCTCCATAGGAAAGGACCATGTGTCTGTGTGTCTGTGTGTGTCTGAGGGGTGGCTATTCATACACGTTAGCAGGCTATAGTAATCGAGAGAGGCAAGTTGTTGGGCAGCCTTGCAACACAAACAACAAATACAACGTATGAAAATAAACCACGAATGCAAAGCAGAGAGCAGATAGATAAAGAAGCGCATTGGCAATAAGACCGTGAACAACAGCATAATGAGACGTCACACGTGGGACAACAAAAGGTGTGTATGAGAGTGATTGAGCACCCTGAAGCACGGGGAAGTGGGAACTAAATGGACAAGAAGTGGCAGTTACTGCCAACATAATGAAAACATTTCCGGGAACACAGGCAGGTGCTTCTGAAACAGGTTTGATTCCTGAACTGAGCCTCACTGTCTTAACTGATTGATGTTGTTGTGTATGTAAACCAGATGTCTTCTCAGCAGCGTGAACTGCCATCCCAGTTCAAGACAGCAAGGCCAGAATCTAGAGCAGCTGCTGAGCCGCCAAATGGTGGAAAGTAGGCCTAGTTAGCACTGAGGCTGGATCGGCTGTCAAATTCAAAATGTTTTTAATAAATCAGCAGATAAAAATCGATTAAAACCTTGTTTTCTCTGAATTGGACAAAGATACATTGCGTGAATTATTGCTGTGTCCGTCTGTGGTTTAAAACTATGACGTACTGCCTGCATGTTTTCTTGTTGCTGGCTGGGCAGCCGTTATCTTCCTAACAGCGGTGTGGACTTGAGTCATATGTCTTAGAGCTCGAGCCCGACTCGAGTCAAGAAAATCAAGACTCAACATTGACTTTAACACCGATGACCCGGGCTTTGACTCGGACTTCAGCCTTATAAATCGGAAAGACTCCGACACTCTGTCACGATTGGCCTCTCGGTGTCCTGTCCATGTGCTCGTGTTGTGTTTACTTCCCAGTCCTGTCCATGTGCTTCTTTGTTTTGGTTTTTAGTCCGGCCCCTTGTTTTGTAACTCCGCCCCTGATTGTTCCCACCTGTGTTTCCGCCTGTCCCTCGTTAACCCTTGTATTTAAGCCCTGTGTTTTCCTGAGTTTCATGTTGGTCTTTGTTTGACGGCTATTGGATGTACTGTTTGAAGTGTTTGATCATTGTCTGATGTGTTGGATTTGTTTCTCCGTTGTGTTTATCCTGTGTTTCCCATTATGTCTGTTCCCCGATCTCTTCGTCTTGGCTATTTGAACCTGGACCGTTCTGACCATGACCATCTCCCCATATGTGTCCGCCTCATCGCTCCCCACCGTTGCAGACTCAAAGTCAAAGAAACGTGGAGAGGCATCTCGCTGTAGATGGCTGTACCGGTCACTTTTCATGTAAATGGATTCATTTCCTTTGTGTTAATCTGATAAACAGCAACATTGTCAGATGTCTGTTGCTGTACTAATGCTCAGTTTATTTCACTTCAGAAGTGAAGCGTTTAGAGCTCAAGTTGCCCAGTGCTTAACTCTTACTGGAGAAACTCACCAGGCCAACTGAACTTTTTGCTCATAGCAGCAAAACAAGACAAACACAGCAAGATTTTAACAGCTTCTGTGGGTAAAACAAGCGCGGCATTCGTCCACAAGGCTGAAGTTGACTTTTTATTCACCAGCTTCGTGTTCAAATTTGTCGCTCTGTCTTCAATTAAGAAGCTGCTAGCGATTAAAAGTCAGCTTGACTTTCATACATTCACCATCATTTTACTGTTTCATCGTTTTGTTTTGTGTTGTCGTCTAATTTCCGTTGCTTTGCCACTTAAACAGCTTGGCCTGCTATGGGTTTTAGTGCATCTAGTCGTAATGATTACTGGGCAAATTCTGCTGCTGACGTAAACACTTGTGTAGATTTAATCTCTCTTCCCTCCAAGGGCTCATCTAATAAACTTCACTTGAGCTAATAAAGTAATTAAATGGCCCTTGAAGGGCAATTACATTGATTTTTCAATGTAAATTAGATTTCTGTGTAATTAAGATGTACACATTATAATTTTGAGTGAGCTAATGTTCCAGAGAACCTTTCTGAATTGTTCTATTCAGAATTGTGGTGATGAGAACCAGATGTCCACAGTATGTAAGGCTTCTAAAAGCTACATCACAGCTACCTCCTCTGCTGCATCCCTTACTACAGAATTCCAAACAATGTGCAATGCCAACAGTCGGCTGGAGTGGTTTAAAGAACTAGAGTGACGAATCACACTTTGCTGTCAGTCTGATGATGACACTGGTTTGGTGGATGCCAGGGGAACATTACCCACCATAATGCATTGTGCCAACAGTAAAGTTTAGTGGAGGAGGGATAATGGGCTGGGGCTGTTTTTCAGGGTTTGCGCCCCTTACTTCCAGTGAAGGGTGATGTTAATGCAGCACACAAAGACATTTTAGACATTTTAGGGCAGCTCTGCATCAATACCCCTGGTTGTGGAATGGAATGTCCAACAAGCTCATATAGTTGTGATAATCAGGTGTCCACATCATTTGTCCATACAGAGTATACTGTATGTAATAAGTGGACCTCTGTGCAGAAAAATGTAGAAATTTTGACAAATGACAAATGAGATGAAAACAATAATGTAGCACTTCTTATAAGTCGCTCTGGATAAGAGCGTCTGCTAAATGCTGTAAATGTAATGCAACTACAACCCCAATTCCAATGAAGTTGGGACGTTGTGTAAAACATAAATAAAAACAGAATATGATGATTTGCAAATCCTTTTCAACCGATATTCACTTGAATAAACTATAAAGACACAATATTTAATGTTCAAACGGATAAACTTTATTGTTTTTTTGCAAATATTCACTCATTTTGAATTTGATGCCTGCAACACGTTCCAAAGAAGTTGGGACAGGGGCGTGTTTCCCACTGTGTTACATCACCTTTCCTTTTAACACTCAATAAGCATTTGGGAACTGAGGACACTGATTGTTGGAGCTTTGTAGGTGGAATTCTTTCCCATTCCTGCTTGATGTACAGCTTCAGTTGCTCAGCAGTCCGGGGTCCCCGCTGTCGTATTTTGTGCTTCATAATGCGCCACACATTTTCAGTGGGAGACGGTCTGGACTGCAGGCAGGCCAGTCTAGTACCCGCACTCTTTTACTACGAAGCCACACTGTTGTAACACGTGCAGAATGTGGCTCGGCATCGTCTTGCTGAAATAAGCAGGACGTCCGTGAAAAAGACGCTGCTTGGATGGCAGCAGATGTTGCTCCAAAACCTGTATGGACCTTTCAGCATTAATGGGCCTTCACAGATGTGCAGGTTACCCCTGCCATGGGCACTAACACCCCCCCCACACCATCAGAGATGCTGGCTTTTGAACTTTGCACTGAAAACAATCCGGACAGTCCTTTTCCTCTTTGGCCCGGAGGACACGACATCCATGATTTCCAAAAACAGTGTGAAATGTGGACGCGTCAGACCACAGGACACTTTTCCACTCTGCGTCAGTCCATCTCAGATGAGCTCGGCCCAGAGAAGCCGGCGGCGTTTCTGGGTGTTGTTGATATGTGGCTTTAGCTTTGCATGGCAGAGTTTTAACTTGCACTTGTAGATGGAGCGACAAACTGGGTTCACTGACAGTGGTTTGCTGAAGTGTTCCTGAGCCCATGTGGGAATATCCGTTACAGAATGATGTGGGTTTTTAATGCAGTGCCGTCTGAGGGATCGAAGGTCACGGGCATTCACTGTTGGTTTTCTGCCTTGCCAGATTTCTCCAGATTCTCTGAATCTTTTGATGATATTATGGACAGTAGATGATGAAATCCCTAAATTCCTTGCAATCGCACGGTGAGAAACATTGTTCTCAACAGTGTTCACAGAGTGGTGAACCTCGCCCCGTCCCTGCTTGTGAGCGACTGAGCCTTTCAGGGATGCTCCCTTTATACCCAATCATGACACCCACCTGTTTCCAATTACCCTGCTCACCTGTGGAATGTTCCAAACAGGTGTTTATTGAGTATTCCTTAACTTTCCCAGTCTTTTGTTGCCCCTGTCCCAACTTCTTTGGAACGTGTTGCAGGCATCAAATTCAAAGTGTGTGAATATTTGCAAAAAACAATAAAGTTTATCCGTTTGAACATTAAATATCTCGTCTTTGTAGTGAATTCAATTGAATATAGATTGAAAAGGATTTGCAAATCATCGTATTCTGTTTTTATTTATGTTTTACACAACGTCCCAACTTCATTGGAATTGGGGTTGTATAACTAGGTGGTAGTAGGCTGGTTTCTGAAATTGTGCAACCTCTAAGCACGTCTGTAGGAGCCACTAGCCACGGTTGAGCCGTTTGGAACAGAGGCAGCTGTAGGAAGAAACTGTTTCTCTGAAGTGTTTCTCAGAGTAAACCCTCCCTGGAAAGTTTAAGGTCCGTGATAATTCTTGGTAAAGTACCGGGAACCAACTGGCAGTTGAGACCGGTTGTGGAGGCTGGTTCTCTGCCTGCTGGAGAGCTGACACTCCTGGTGATGTAATCTCCATGGGACTTCAGCCAGCAGGCATTGGGGGCTGTACTGGGCACAGAAGGGGGGCAGTGGAGAGGATTGTAGGATAAGTAGCTTCAGCTGCTAACCAAAAGGCGTCCTAACCCAGCTGTGAGAGAGCCATTTGTTGGCTGAATCAGGTGTGTTATAATCATATGATGCCAGTTACCACATAAATACATTGAACTGTCAGTTTATTAAGTACCTGTATCTGCATTCGTTGGCTATTTTATCATAAATCACCTTTCATATAGGGGCACTTCGCAGGTTTACACTTTTTACTGTTGCCACACAATTTATCAGTCCCACCTCTACCCAGTCCATTAGTAAAAAGAGCCCACCATATGACCACTTACCATAGTGGTCCCACCAGCAATGACACCAGCTTGGTTGTGGTCATGGCAGTTCATGTCACATGTATCTGGTACAGTGGTGGTGCTGGACTTTTAAACCCCTTTACTGTCACTGCTGGGCTGAGAGTAGGCCACCCACCAAATTTATCCAGCACACAGTGGTCCTGTGGTCAGAAAACTGGCAAAATTGAGCAGAGATCTTCAAACCAGTTCTCAAGGCCCTCTGGATGGTCCACATTTTTGCTTCATCTTTATGCAATGCGAGTTGCAAAACATGGACCAATGTGAGCAAAAACATGGACCAGTGGGCCCTGAAGAAAAGCTTGTAGAGCTCTGGGCTAGAGGATGACTAATGCAAACAGTGCATGGTCAGATATAGCCTCTAACTGTACACTTACTGTATGAGTGGTCCACCACCTGGTTAGTGGTGGTCTACAGTGGTCTCTTTCCATTCTGAGTGAGGTTGAGGAAGCTCATAAATTGTACAGCAATAGATGGGCTACAGTCAGTAATTGTATACCTTCAATATGCATCTGTACAGTAGGTGTTTCTAATAAAATGGCCAGTGAGTGTTGGTAAAAGATAGGTGTACCTTATAAACTGGGTACTTAGTGTAGCTATACTCTCTCTCTCTCTCTCTCTCTCTCTCTCTCTTTCTCTCTCTCTCTCTCTCTCTCTCTCTCTCTCTCTCTCTCTCTCTCTCTCTTTCTCTCTCTCTCTCTCTCTCTCTCTCTCTTTCTCTCTCTCTTTCTCTCTCTCTCTCTCTCTCTCTCTCTCTCTCTCTCTCTCTCGCTCTCTCTCGCTCTCTCGCTCTCTCTCTCTCGCTCTCTCTCTCTCTCGCTCTCTCGCTCTCTCTCTCTCGCTCTCTCTCGCTCTCTCGCTCTCTCTCTCTCGCTCTCTCTCTCTCTCGCTCTCTCTCTCTCTCTCTCTCTCTCTCTCTCTCTCTCTCTCTTCATTTCTATGCCTGGGAATGGGCTCTTTCATGTCATTATACACCCTTCACTTGGATGGTCCCCCTTGTGGCCCCTTTCAAGTGTGTAAGTATCTGTCCCTGTTCAAGTGTAATTTCTTAACAGCACTTAACTCTGCAGAGATGATGGGCAAATTCTCGTTTGTGCTACAGGAAACATTTAAACTACTTTTTAAAAATTAATTATTGTTACATTTAGCCACTTTTGAGCTCTTTAATTCAATCCTTGTAATTATCTTGCCAAGTTACACATCAGTGCCAATCAGTTAGGTGGAAACAGCAGCCTATGCTTCTTTTGACGTGTGTAGTCCAGGAGTCAGAAACATGCAGCTCCTTTACTGCTCTATTCCGACTCCAGCAGAATTACATTTGTAGGTAAAACTAAAATACATTATTTTACAGTAAAATAAAGCTCTGCTGATCGTTCAACTCAGTTTAACAGTAAATGGTCTTAAACGCTGGAGTTAAGGTGGAACTGCTGATTCACCCTTTAACCCTGAAGATCAGCGCTGACGGCTGGTCACCATAGCAACACAGACAACAATCATGCCTAGCTAGCAGCTAAAGAAACGGCAGAGAAAGATTTACAAACATCGTTTTGAATGGACTTACTTGCTTTTATAATCACTCCAGCTGGTTTCCTGATATGTTTCATCTGCAAAAAACTGTCAAATGAATTAAGAATCGTGCCTTTCTCAAAGAACCATTTAAGGTGGAACGGAAAACATTTAAACTAGAAGCTGGAGAATGAGAAGCAACGAACAAAGTCAAACGTTTAGAGACATTTTACAAGAAACCGTTTTACTTTTGTGGAAAAGTTTCCTGCCAGAGATGCAAGCAAAGCGGCTGGGGCAGTCGTGGGCTGGAGGTTAGGGATCTGGCCCTGTGACCGGAAGGTCGCCGGTTTGATCCCCAGGGCCGACAGTCCATGACTGAGGTGTCCTTGAGCAAGACACCTAACCCCCAACTGCTCCCCGGGTGCCGTGGATAGGGCTGCCCACCGCTCCGGGCAAGTGTGTGCTCACTGCCCCCTAGTGTGTGTGTTCACTAGTGTGTGTGTGGTGTTTCACTTCACGGATGGGTTAAATGCGGAGGTGGAATTTCCCCGTTTGTGGGATCAAAAAAGTATCTCTTAATCACTTATAGCTGCGCTAAAGCTTAAAGCAAAGCGAAATAAATCTCTGCTTTCATTTATATTATATATCCGTTTTTATCGTTATATTTATGCTAAGACATCAGCACATATTGAGACACATTTACAGCCAAGATGGAAAAATGGCTTCCGAGGTGGTTTGATTTTGTTTGTTCTGTCGACCCCTGGAGAAGTCTGATATTCTGATGCTGAGTGTTTTTATGAACTTTATCATGGCTCGCTACATGCAGGCCTGGATGAAGCAATTTGTGGCCATAGGCTACAAAAGATTAAGATTATATATGCTGTACAAAAACAATGACTGGTAACTGGAATGAGATTTCCAGGTTGCTGGGAGATTCTCACTTTCACTGTTGCACAGATTAAAACATTAATTCCAACTGATTATACAAATGATAGTCATTAGCACGTTGTTGCCGTTGGAGCAAAACCTCATTAGTTTCATCTTATAAATATTTGGGTTTTATTTTTGAAGATAATCTACCTTGTAAATTGCGTGTCTAACAAATGATAAAGTAACTAAAGCTAAAGTTGGATTTTATTCTGGGAACAGCTCTGGCTTTACTCAACAGGCAAAAACACAGGGGAATTTTATAAAGGCACGTCTCAAAGCATCAACTGGACAGGTACAAGATATTCTACTCACTGTGATATCTCCATGAAATGACTGGTTGGCTTCCATCAAATCCAAAGGCAAATACATTGGATTATTTGTGTCTACGAAGCAGTAACTGGTCAGCTTCCTTCATATTTGTCTGCATTCTTATCAATAAACAAGTCTCAGTGCAATTTATCTTCCAGCAGTTATTTTCAGCTGGATGTTCTGATTGTACAGTTTGAATATGGCAGGTCGTCCATCTGCTTTTAATGATCTGCAGAAGCATTTAAAATGGAAGATGTCATCTCACTGATTTTAAGATAGCTGTTAAAGAATTGCACCATCATATTTGCTCCTATCATTAATTTGATTGACAGTGATCATTTGGAGTTAAGTCTTACTGGTTGTGCGCTGTTTTGAAGCCAAAGTTCACTTTAAAAAAGAGATTTTGTAATCTCAGTGTGACTATCCTGGTTAAACAAAGGCAAAATAAAATAAAAAAAAATGCACTGTCTATTTACAGTAAATGAAAATAGCCTTAACCACTTTTGCATTAAAGTAAAGAACGTGAGTATAGCTCACCAAAACAATTCATTTTGGCTGCCCTTCTATACCTTCCATGAAAAAAATAAGGTAGCATTGGGCAGCCAGTGGAGAGACGGGTTATTTAGTAACAGAACATAATTAAGTGCATTATTTCATTCACTGTTTAATATATATTATATGTCAAACATCAATCTAGGATAGCAGAATGACACTAGGTTATATAATGTAGTGGATAACACCACCGCTCTGCATGTTTTACATATATCGCTGCTGTCGGAACAGAACCTCATATCTCCAAAACGGCAGCTTTGCAGGAGAAGGAAAAAACATACATTACTTTCAATACAAGTGAATGGAACCAGATTTTTTAAAGGTTATTTCTGGCCATTTATTTTGGTCCATCCTTCATGAAATCTGCACACATTATAAAGGCCATTTATATATATATAAAATGTAAAAATCAACAAATAAACAAACTGAAAAAATGGAGATACAAGGTTTTGTCCCAACATCAACTCCGCAGACCCCTTATACTCAAACCAGCTCACTCATCACTCCTATGAGAGAAAACTCACTTGATGTCCACTGATGGCCAGTTTTAAACCAGGAGAGTCACAGCATGATTGGCAAGCCAGAAAAGCTCTCCAATAAGAGAAGAACATCAGTCAGTCTTCATTTGCATTTTCTTGGAACTGATAATGTGCAAATGTCTTATAAACATTCAGTGCCACTTACTAATCAAATAAAGGTTTGATATATGGAAACATAACGTGGTAGTAGGGTAGCAAAGTCTTATAGTACTGGAGCTGATGATGAGGAGACAAAGTTAGACCAAACGGAAGTTTTAACTCAGCAGTTGAGCTGAGGAACGTATCATGAGTCATGCTGGTGGGATGAAGAGGTATCAGAATGATCTTGGAGTGAGAATGGCCCCCCCAACACTTCATCTCCCCTGCTTTAGATATATGATTGCACTCCGGCCCCCAATGCAGCACCACCTCATCGACTCATAGGCTGGGGCTTTTATAGCTTATGTGGTTAATCTGGCCATGGCTATACACCTCTGTGGAAAGCCAGCTCTATCCAAGTCAAGTGAAGCCAAATTTACTTGTAGCACTTTTTAAGTAACAGAATTCCAGGAAAAGACAAAGTTTTAACAATGTAAAACCCCCAGGTGAGCAAGCCAGGGGCGACAGTGGCAAGGAGAACCTCCCTCAGAGCTGAGGAAGAAACCTTGGGAGGAACCAGGCTCACCAGGGGGTCAGACTACCTACAAGTGATTATACTACTAATATTAATAGCAGTAGTATTAGTAGTAGTAACAGCCAGGAGTCCATGAGAACTTCAATGTAGGGTGGGCAGCTAGTCCAAGGCAGGTGGCAGTAGCTGGGGCGTGGGCAGCTGGTCTGTAGCGAGTAGCAGGAGAGCTCGACAGTCAGTCGTCCTTCAGTGTCCGGCCGGACAGGTGGGCAGTCGTTTACTTGTGCTCTTACTCATAAAGAGTGAAATATAAAAGAACTTTACTGTCCAGGGCCTCCAAGCCATACAGTCATACCCAGAAGTTAGAATACTCCTGGTCAAGCGACTGTTTTGTTGATTTTCTCAGTGAAAATAAATTCGCTTTTTAAAATCCCAGGTTTATTACATACCTAAGCTTCTCATTCAGTAACTATAGAGACTTTAACGGAGTCTTTAACTGGCTGAGCTATTCTTAGGTTATAGATGTAATGTGTAATAAAACTTTAGGCCCTGGCCATTTAGGGGTTAACACATTATCACAATTTCCATGTATTTGTTGAGTTTGCTATATTATATACATGCAACAGTGGAAACATGTTTTCTGTAAAGGCTGCGTTAACTTATTTTCAGATTTAGTTCATCTCAAGCCACCTTTGAAGCCGTACAGCAGAGGTCTATATAGTGCACCAATGAGGTGATGAACCTGGGGCTTCTACAGCTAAACAGTGCACTAAATGCATCAGGAGTTGTGCAGGTTAGGCTTTTTTCCTCCTCTCCTTTCTCTTGTATGAATGTGACATTAACACTGTAATCAATATCAGCTAAATTCCATGAGGTTGTCATGCTAAGCTAACATGCATTCACTGAGAGGACTGCGCCGGTCCTGCCGTTTCACGCTGTTTATATGATGTACTTTGTCAGCCCCCTAGTGGACAGAATGTGGAACTACATATCCTTTCTGTCTGGTCAAAACTTATTTTTCAATTTTTACGTAATTTGACACCAACTGCCCTTAACAGGGTGGTGCACTCAATGTGTATGTACATGTAGTGTTGCTGATTTTTTTCTAAGAGAAAATAAGTCACTTGGAAAACACATTCTCTACAGAGAACAAACACGTCTGCACATTTTAGTGCATGATTACTCTTTATTGCCTGACGTCAACATATTGGAGAACAAACAACACAAAATAAACTAAAATGTGGCCTGTACAAAACATATGGGACATTTTATATTATTATATTATTTTCAATTCTGTCCCAAAATGTTAAACCCAGCAATAGCATTAGCTGAAAAACGTAAGCAATTTAACCAGGGTGTTATAACTTTTGCATATTACTTATGTCGTGGTGGTGTGTTAGTGTGTGTTGTGCTCATCTGAGTGGTGCTGGACTGAGAATAGTCCACCAACCAAAAATATCCAGCCAGCAGCGTCCTGTGGGCAGCGTCCTGTGGGCAGCGTCCTGTGGGCAGCGTCCTGTGGGCAGCGTCCTGTGACCACTGATGAAGGACTAGAGGATGACCAACACAAACTGTGCAGCAGCAGATGAGCTGTCGTCTCTGACTTTACATCTACAAGGTGGACCGACAAGGTAGGAGTGTCTAATAGAGTGGACAGTGAGTGGACACAGTGTTTAAAAACACTCACCCACTCAAACACACTAACACACCACCACCACATCAGCGTTACTGCAGTGCTGAGAATGATCCACCACCCAAACAGTACCTGCTCTGTGAGGGTCCATGGGGGTCCTGACCACTGAAGAACAGGGTAACAGAGTATCAGAGAAACAGATGGACTACAGTCTGTAACTGTAGAACTACAGAGTGCAGCTATACAGTAAGTGGAGCTGATAAAGTGGACAATGAGGGCAGAAACAAGGAGGTGGTCAGAATGTTATGTTACACTACAGGTATGCATGACTTCCATGAACCTCTACCCAGCATGCTAGCTCTTGGTTGGCTGTGCACCCTGTGGTCATCACCGCTGTATATAAACATATACATGTTTAATTTATTTATATTTCATGTATACACATACATATGGTTAATTTTTTATTTTTACAAGTCATCCACATTAAGTTCACATTAAAACTGTTTTGGAGGCTTTTTACCATGTACCACTTTTTCTCCATCACTTACACACTTTAAAGCAACGCTATGCAAGGCACACCTAATTATGGTGCGTGTGAGCTGCTGTCAGTCGCCCTGTAAAGCCTGAAATAATCATTTTAAAGTCAAAGGCATCAGATTGGCAGTTTTTCACACCATGTCATACGCCTTAATGTATTAATGTCACACACAGACTCAAAAAGAAGGTCCTGCTCGATGTTTAGGCCTCAAATAATCTCAAAATAAACATTACGCTGATGAAGATACGATGACAGTAGTAGAGAATTCCCTCACATCCTCAGAAGATGTCCTTCTGACTGAGTTCTCTTTTGACATGCAAGCAATCATTAGATTCATCCACTCAGGGAAGGGGACTGAAGTACAACCCATGTTACAGTTACAAAACATCCTTCCTCACTTTATGTGCAATTACACATTTCCACCAGAGAGGTCTCCAAATCCCCAAAACATACATAGTACAGTTTTAAAATGCATATTATTATTTACCTAATTACGTAACTAGGCACTGGATGGTATGTACACTGTATGAACAAAAGTTATGGGACACCTACACATTACATTTACAGGAGCTTTTATGCCATCCCACTCGAAATCCATAGGCATTAATGTGGAGTTGGTCCCTCTTTGCAACCATAACAGCTTCCATTCGTCTGGGAAGCTTCATACAAGACAGTGGTTAGAGAGAGTCTGTGGGAATTTTGCTCATTCATCCAGAAGAGCACTTGTGAGGTCAGACACTGATGTTGGACGAAAGGGCCTGACTCGCAATGTCCATTCTAGTTCATCCCAAAGGTGTTCGATGGGGTTGAGGTCACCAAGCCATGTCTTTATGGACATTGCTTTGTGCTCTGGGGCTCAGTCATGCTGAAACAGAAAAGGTTCTTCCCCAAACTGTTCCCACAAAGCTGGAAGTGTACAATTGTCCAGAATGTCTTGGTGCTGAAGCTTTAAGATTTCCTTTCACTGGAACTAAGGGTTCTAGGCCAACCCCTGAAAAACAGCCCCATATCATTATCCCTCCTCCACCAAACTTTATAGCTGGCACAGTGCAGTAAGGCAAGTAACATTTTCCTGGCATTCACCAAACCCAGGCTTGTCCATCAGACCAACAGATTGAGAAGCTGATTGATCACTCCACAGAATATGTTTCCTCTGCTCCAGAGTCCAGTGGCAGCGCTTTACACCACTCCTTTGACAATTGGCATTGTGCTTGGAGATGTAAGGCTTGCTTGGCCATGGAAACCCAGTTTTTGGCTGACGTTGATGTCAGAGGAGGTTTGAACTCTGCAATTATTGATCAGCAGAGTGTTAGTGACTTTTATGCGCTATGCTGCTCAGCACTCAGCGAGCCGCTCTGTAACTTTAGATGGTCGCTGTGGTTCCTAAACGCTTCCCCTTTTCAATAATACCACTCACAGTTGCTTATGTTATATTTTGTGAAATTTCACAAACTGACCTCACAACAGTGGCATCCTATGAATTTCAGTGAGGTCTTCAGACCCATTCTTTCACAAATGTTTGCAAGACAGTCTGCATGGCTCAGTGCTTGACTTCATACACCTGTAGCAATAGAACTGAATGGAACACCAGAATTCAATAATTGAGAGGTGTGTCCCAATACTTTTGTGTATGTATGGAGAGACAGACTGAGAGAGAGAGAGAGAGAGAGAGAGAGAGTTGAGTGAATGAATGAGAACGTATACATGCTATAATTAATTCAGTATGTATGCTGAGTTCAGGGCTATGGAGTGAAATACCGTGCTGAATATTTATACACCGGGGAGAGGTGTTCACGGCTGTTGTAAACAGAAGTCATCAGGACTTTGTCTGGATCTATTAGGCCCATCACTCGAGTGTGGTAGTCATGTGACAGGGCCGCAGCACAGCTTCATCCATCACTCTTGGCAGCTGCTGCTGTCTATGCTCCAGAATCCTGAGATGCTGCTGCTGGATGCAGGAGAAATCTTAAATCTGCTGCGCTGATTGAGATTCAGGTGCTGGCCTTTACCTGCATATTTAGCATTTAAACATGGAGAGAGTAAGCCATGACCCTGTCAAGGACACTGTTTTGGCTTGTGTGTGTGTGTGTGTGTGTGTGTGGCTGAGTACTCTGGGGGAAACATGGTTTCTGAGATGAAGGTGAAATCCAAATCCAATCAATTGTGTTATCAGTTATGCATTTATACAGTATGCACAGGCTTATATGGATTATTCTCTTATTGTAAGCTGTAATGCCATGGTTCCTCCACTAGGGGGCAAGCTGTTTCTTTCCTTCTGCAGAGGCTCATCATGTGATTAATTGCACGCCATGCTGGTGTTTTTCGGGTTTGTGTGTGTGAGACATCATCACAGCTGCCCTGTATGTTTTATAGCACGTTTCAGGTCACAGGACACCAGCAGAGCTCTGTTTACCCGAAGTGGAGATGAAGGTAGGTTAAATTTTGTGGTTGCATGAACAGAAAAAAGTTGACCCCTATTTCAAGTAAAAATATTGGGCCTCATTCACCAACTGCTCTTAAGAAGACATTTCTTCTTAAAACCCACTTATTCCGTTTCTTTGATGATTCTGACCAATGTTCTCTTATGTGGGAAGAACCAAATCTGCACTCAAGAGCACAAAGGTGTGAACAGTTTTGCAGTTTAAGAACACACCATGAACACTTTCAGGACCTTTCTCACAGTAAAATATAAGAAAAAAACAGGACGATACTGGTGAATGAGGCCCAGTGTTGCTTCTCAGACAAAAGCAAAAGCACCTTTCCTGAAGAACGCAGCTGAAGAAGCCCATCACGTGATGTTTTTGCTTCCTAATGGACAATGTCTTAATGGCTACCTTTAGAGACCAGTAGTGTCCTTTAGATCCTGTGAGAAAACCATCAGATGTGTCTAGTATCAGAGGTTCACAGAGAACCAACAGAAACACTTGCTTTCAGTTCATCATAAAAAAGAAGATGTTGGCATATCCAGCATGTTTCTGCTTATGAACTGAGATCTGTTCTCAGGCCTATTAACAGCTCCGTTCTTCTCGATTGACCTTATTATGGTCTAAAATAAAGCAGTTGACCTCAAAAGTCAATCACAAAACAGGAGAGATTGGTTTCCTCACAAATGTGCTTCATAAACAAATCTGTTTTGATGTTAAAGTACTCGGATCTTGAGTTACTGTAACCCTGCTGAAAAGGGAGTGTTGGCCAGTATGTGCTGGTTAAGCTGGTAGAAGCACAGGGTGTTCGTTTCTTTGAGTTTAATTGTTTAGCTGATCTACCAGCCTGACCAACTAGCAGAGAACTTATACAAAGTTCTCTCTAGGTTTTCTCAAACACTAGAGGGCGCTCCCGGTTCTCTCCAAAATGAATGGGTTGACATGGAGCGTTTGAGCAAAATCATAGTTTATAAATGCTTAAACATTTATAATGTAAAAGAATGCATTCATTTCCAGAACAGCATGAAACAGTTTAACACCGCTGTTATATTTTTAATGATGTCAGTGAGCACAAACGGCCAATTAGCTGCTCCGCTTGCCATCCAATCAGCACTCAGTAGCAGTAATGTTAGTGTCCTGCTGCCCCAAACCCGTTTGCTGTAGAAAAAAGAAAATATATCAGTGTTTTTCTTTCCTTTGTTAGTGAAAAAGGTCCTTTTACCTTCTAAAAGTAAAGAAACGTTCTGCACGAGTGATTAGAAACTATTTTAACGTTTCATTCCATTTCCATTCACCCCCATTGGGGGCAGTCGTGGGCTGGAGGTTAGGGAACTGGCCCTGTGACCGGAATGTTGCCGGTTTGATCCCCAGTGCCGACAGTCCATTACTGAGGTGTCCTTGAGCAAGACACCTAACCCCCAATTGCTCCCCGGGCGCCATGGATTGGGCTGCTCACTGCCCCCTAGTATGTGTGTATTCACTAGTGTGTATGTGGTGTTTCACTTCACGGATGGGTTAAATGCGGAGGTGGAATTTCCCCGTTTGTGGGATTAAAAACGAGGACTCGCTTGCAGGCGCCCTCTGCCGTTGTACAGTCCTGTTTTTGATATAACAGGGAAATAGGAAGTGGCCAGTCTCCTCATAATCTGGGGTCTGTCTCATGAATCAGGATTAAAGAGCATTCCTAGGGGACAGACCTCAACTTCGGGTTTGTTACCTTGTCTAAGAAATCCTGCTTTGTAAATTAGTCTCGTTCTCCAGGGTGGGGTCAGTTGACATTACCTGATGGTAAATATTTCTTCAAACAGCCTTCTGGACTGCTCTGGTCATTTTTAGGCCCTTGTTTTGTTTGTGGTATCTGTGGTGCCAATGAAGCCTTGAAGCATATTGAACAAGTATGGCTGAAGTAAACACCAGCGCAGTTTGCTTTCTGCAGTAGTGTGACGTCTTCCTTCTGTGATAAATAAGCAGCTCCTCATGTTTTTCGTATGACGAATCACAGCTTGAGCATGTAATCCTGGGTTAGCAGAGACAGGTGGGGTGCTTTTTTTTGTCTTTCAGTGCCCTGCATGGACCTCACGGACATGAGTATATTTAAAATATTATGCTTCAGGCCAAAAACCTTCTACTACTGTAAATCAATTGTCTCATTCATCATGTCCATTTTATGTGAGGGCCCACAGCTGAATCAGATCAGTAGGTAATAATAAAATAATCCTCCTCTACAGTAAAATAAAGCTCTGCTGATCCTTCAACACAGTTTAACATTAAACGGTCTTAAACGCTGGAGTTAATGTAGAACTGCTGATTCACCCTTTAACCCTGAAGATCAGCGCAGACGGCTGGTCACCATAGCAACACAGACAACCGTCTCACCCAGCTAGTATCTAATGAAACGGCAGAGAGAGAGATTTAAGATGGACATCGATAATTTGGCACTTATTTATGTTTAATTGATTTATCTGCAATGAGAAACTGTCAAAGACTAAAGTCACAAGGCTGCTTCTGGTTTGACAGCTTCTTGCTCAAATTTTCCTGTTCCACGTTAAATGGCGCAACAGTTACATTCTAGCATCTCAGGCAGCATTTAAGGTGGAATGGGGGGATTTGAACAAGAAGCTGGTGAATGAAAAGCCTCAAAAAATATAAGAAATTTTTCTACTTTTTTGGAAAAGTTTCCTGCTGGAGATGTGAGAATAGCTGAGCTAAAGCTTAATATTTTTCAGTCTACACCAACACATACTGAGACATATCTACAGCCAAGATGGTAAAACAGTACTTCAGTAAAATGGACACAAAATGTTGTGTCCGCACGGTGGCGTGGTGGGTAGCGCCGTTGCCTCACAGCAAGGAGGGCCTGGGTTCGATTCCCCGGCCGGGTGACCGGGGTCCTCTCTGTGTGGAGTCTGCATGTTCTCCCCGTGTCTGCGTGGGTTTCCTCCGGGTTCTCCGGTTTCCTCCCACAGTCCAAAGACATGCAGTCAGGCCAATTGGACGTGCTACATTGCCCCTAGGTGTGAGTGTGTGAGTGACTGTCTGTGTCTGTCTGTCTGCCCTGTGATGGACTGGCAACCTGTCCATCCTTCCCCTGCCTTCCGCCCGAAGACTGCTGGGATAGGCTCCGGCACCCTGACAGAGAAGCGGCTTAGAGAATGGATGGATAGATGTTGTGGCTCTCAAGGTGGTTTGATTTGTGTTGAAAGGACAAAACGGCTCTTCATAACATTTGGGTTGCGACCCCTGGCCTAATCCCATTGGTTAACCACTTTGACCATTTTAGACCAGCAGGAATCTATCCACTGACCATCAAAGAGCTTTAGCCAACCAGCAATCACCAAAAGCTACCCACCTCTGCTCATGTAGCATATTGAAGTCAGAAATGTGGATGGTGTCCTGATGAGCTTTCTGTCATATCACTGTTGTCGGAAGAAAACCTTGTATCTCCAAAATTGTAACTTTACAGGAGAAGGAAAAAACCGCATTTATTTTAATGTAAATCAATGGAACCAGACATATTTCCAAGTCACTTTGGGCTGTTTCTTTTGGTCCATTCATCATAAAATTTGCACACAATGTAAAGCGTAACACGTATTTTCAAATTATGTCGAAAACTGAAAAACGTCAAAAATGGAGATACGAGTTTTTCTTCTGACAGCAGCGAAATCCAATGTCTTAATAAGAAAACAATGCAAGAGGCTGTTTTGGGAACCTCAGTGGAGGACCCCCTCCCCTTTTCACGCCGGATTAAATCCACGAAGGCTGAGTGAAATAATGTAGTTTTCTCTTTTAATGAGAAATCAATATCTCATTTGCTCGCTTGATTAATTTGACCAACTGTTCAATGTCACTTAGCATCACTATTTGCCAACACAACAAATCAGCCGAACCATTTTAATAAAAAGAAGGAGGAGAGCTAATTCCGCCCAATCTGTCCACAGGCCTCAAGCTGAAAGAGCTGGTTGTTGAGGTTTGTGAAAGTTGACTGCCAAACGTTAAAAAAGGAAAATGAGACCTGGCATACCTGAGAAACGAAGCAGACCGGACTGATGTCGGACGCAAGCGCAGGTGTGAAATGACCTCTAAATGTTAACATGCAGGAATTGGGAATATTTAAAATTCAAGGTTATGCCGTTTATAAGGCACGTGGAACACCAGGACTCGCTAGCGACTTGTTATTCCTTGCTTAGTTAAATTGTACACGCGCCTTTGTGAACCTAGTGTTTAACATTGACTCTCATCGTCAACAAAGGTGATTGTTGAAGGAGAGGCAAGTAGCTTATGCCTGAGGTGCCCTCTGCACATTTCAAATATAGTCCTGGCTATGCTCGCTGTCTCTTGCTCTAATAGAAAGTTGGGGTAATGGAGCCATCAGGAAGACTGAGGAGCCCATTATTTGTTTTATAGAGCTTTCTTTAGCACCACAGTTTGCTTTTTATGATGGTGTTTCCATCTGTTTAATGTCAAATATGAGTGAAGCAGCAGCCACGCGCTCTATTACTTTCTGTGATGATATTAGTAATATGATTTACGCTCTGCGGAACACAGTGACTGTCGGTCGGGTGAGATAATGGGTTTAATTGGTCGCCGGTGGTGCACATGCTGCAGACTTATGACAAAGTGTGTATAGAAGTGATAAATATGTTGGATATTTTTAAAGGAAAATAATGAGTTTCCAATAATTTGCCTTATTTGAGTTTTGTTACGGCACCCTAACGTATATCATCGCATGCAAAAATTTGAACAACCCTGGTAAAATTCCATTTTGTTGAATTTCTGGATTTATTTTGAAAATTTGTGGCATTTTTAGCAAATTTCATGCACAATTTCTGTGTATTTGCGGAGTTTAACACAAAATTTAAAAAGGAAAGTATAAAGAAAATTTAAAATGGGCCATAAATTTTGCACTGGCCACATTTTATGGAGTTAAAATTTTCCCTGTATGTTAAATGTGAGTGCACATGATAGTGGGGGTACACACTCCGAGTGTACACATGAAAATGAGTGTGTCTGATTTAAAAAGCTAACATCGAACATTTTTCGTGGATGACATTTTTTCAGAGGTGCACTTATAATTGTGTGGGGTTTTTCACCAAAATCAGTGAGAATTCATTTTTACCTGACCTCTGTTACAGTTAAACAGGTTGTTTTTCCTCCAGTGTCCATAACTGATATGCGGCTGTATGCAAAAGTTTGAGTACCCCTGGTCAGTTTCAAATATTGTGAAAAAACAAACATAAAATATATGTGCCGTAACTTTTGTTCTGGCCATGCATTTGGTTCTATTTAATTTCCAAAATGTTACATTCAGTAGATAAATAGTAGGTGTGCATTAAAATGTGCAGAAGTGTGTTGTAGAAGTCTCTGTAGAGGGCTTGTAAACTTGACAGCAACCAAACTTTTGCTGTATGGAAAAAGCAGCAATCTGCTGCTCGGTCCCTGGTGATGCTACGGTCATCCGTGGCCAGGAGTCCGAGAGCACAGTTGGCCTGTCTTTTACTTTCTGGGTGGCAAGGACCCCCCCCCCCCCCCCCCCAATCACTCAGCCCAATGCTGTTCAGCGCAGGCATCTGTTAGCTGACATAACAGAGCTGGCGATTAGTGTTCTCCTCCAAAAGTGTTCGGCTGTCTAATGACGTTGCGTGAGTGGCAGTTTGAATAGATGCGGTGGAGCTTCACAGGCCTCTGAGGAAGCCTGTGCTGGCCTTATTTGACCAATAGCATTTCTGTCTTTTAACGTAAGTAGCAGGTCTGTTTTTTTTGGCCCTGATCCAATCTTACTTTAATATTGCATATCGGCTGATACTGATCCAATCCAGTCTTTGAGTTTTCATCAATAATATAGCCATATAATGTAGGGGGGCATCGGAGAGGGACGCTGGGCTGCCAGTTAACTTTACAGTGAAATCACTCAGTATTTAGTATATGCATCATGCAGCCTTCTTGACTAGAACTTGAACTATTTTTTCCTACCTTTTCGATCAAGTTCAGGTGGGTTTTTTTCACATTCCACCTAACATATTTAACAGTCTGTTCCCTGCATTTCCTCCTGCGTCAGTTTTACGCCTTCCTTTTATCCTTCCTCCCTGCATTCATCACATTAAAACAGTTTTAATGACCATGCTGGAGTCACCTGCTTGTGCTGTCGACAGAATTTAGCACAGCAGTCTGTGAAAAAATGAACGCACCAGAAATAAAATGTGAATCGATTCAGGAAAAAACACATTAGTACAGCCTGAAGGATGTTCTTTAGTTTATGGTTAGTTCAAATGTATTTTTATGATGCATGTTCAATATGTTATGTGTATAGCACCACTTCATATGTAATAATTTTAAGTTCATTAAAGATTTTATTTCTGTGCAAAGAAATAAAGTCTAATATTAAACAGCTGAAAGCTAATATCTTGCTATATCCACAGTGTACATTACTGAAAGTTTATCCAAACTAAGAACTTTGAGATGTTGTTAAAAAGCTTTGGCAAGATGCCAGATTTAAGCTGATTATTGTGTGTTATTTTATATTGTTTTAGATGTATCTGTGATCTAATGAAGGCTATTGTCGTTGCTTTGAATGATGGACTGGTTTGGGTCAGTTTTTGGACAGAATTGTGCTCGACTTGGGCAGGTCTGGTCAAACCATGATGCTGTATGTCAGGTTGGGATCAGACAGATTAAAGCTCTGTTCTGAATTGACGTGCTTTGGGTTTCTTGGTCTTTTTTGGGGTCCTACTTTTTTAAACAGCCATTTTATGGTGTGTGTAATATTGGCTTGTAATCAAATTTGATTAGCCTACCTGATGATTTTAGGTTCGATTAATGTTCTGAGGTGAAATCATGTTTTTATATGCGCATATTAGTTCGCAGTCTGATAAAAAGTGATATCTTTTTGGGTTTTTTTTCCTGGACTACTAAAGACTTTACAATGTTGTGAATACACTGATTTCATATTCACAGTGCTTTACTCATTTATCTTGATTTTGATTGCACATTTTCTGCGAATGCTGGTTTCAAACCAGAAGCAGTGAGGCTGAACATGTCTAAGATGGTTTGGTTTTCTTGTGACTCGTGAGTGAAAAATGTGGCTGGAGTAGTCTCTGCATGCTTCTGGTGGCTTGCCACTTGCAGCAAGTGGCAAAAAAATAGACTCGAAGCATAACATGGCAGTCTAGATGGAGCATTGCTGCTCAAACACAATGACAATGTTTCAGTTTTCAAATTCCATTTCGATCTCTCTGCTAATATCTGAGACTATTCCTGCGGGTTGTAGTAATTCCCGCTCACGTCACTTATACAACAGTACAAAACCAGAAACAGAACTGTGGCTGTACCAGGAATTGGGTGTATGATGCACAGGCTACACTTCTGTTAATATAAATTGAACCATAGATAATGTTTTAAAGCTAATTTTGGGAATCCATTACCAGACACAAACACGGTGCTTTAAGAGCCATGTAGCAGCTCTAGATGTGTGGACTTTCAGCAAAACCCTTCAAACTTTCTTCTGCTGTGATGTTCTCCATCTTTAGGTGTGATGTACTAATGGAGTACCCATAGTGTTTGCAGATTAGCAGTGCAAAAAAATGGGATGCGATTGCCCTAAATGACCCTGATTGGCAGAAGTGATCTGTCCAGCATGTCTGACCTGCTCATGCATTTGGACTGTAGTTGGTTTTGAATTAGCATCTGCTCTCCAAAAAAAAAAAAAAAAAAAAAAGTAGCATCCACAACCTGAACTGCCTGAAAAAACCTCTGAGGCTGCCCTACATAGGCCAACCTTTATCCCACCTGATAGCTTTCTCATCTCTGTTCCTGTGCCACTGCCTAGCGCTCGCTCCTATTGGGGTCAGGCAATATGAGGCCGCAGCAATTTTTAGCCAGCGCAATAATCTTAGACCCACCGGAATACAGCAAGAAATAAGAGCGATTATGAAGCCGTCTTCATGAGGGACCTCTGTCGGATGCCCTTTTGATAATGTTATAAATGTAATAAATGTCACACAAAAGCCTTTGATGGATGTCACCCTTTGGGGGATGGATGACAGGAGTGCCACTTTTGCCTCGGAAGTTGACTTTTTTTTCGGAGAGTTCTGCAGAACGCAGGAGGAATTAGAATGTCTGGATGACAGTGCATGTTCATGAGCTAACGCAGCTCCTGAAACAGCCCCAGCGCTTGAGCCAATCTGCTTTGCTGGCTCTGGCCTGTGAAAAGCACCCTCTGGTGAGAGTCAACATTGGCAGATTTCACAGCCAAATCCGCGAAAAAAAAAAAAAAAGAGATAGTGAGATCCTTTTGATGGTGGACTGTTCTGGAATCTCTTCAAATGCGACCAGACATTATCCTTTATTTCATACCAGCCTGTCAGTTGGTGTGGAATGTGTTCCTCTGAAGGGCTGTGAATGCATCAGAAGCAGAAAGCATCAGCAAATGGAGGTCACTGAAACGGTGATTCCTGCGGGACGTTGGGAAACTGACGGAAAACTCACAGTCCTCTTTAGAACTAAAGGTCAGTGACATGCCACAGTGTTGAAAGGTGGACCCAGATGTGGAGCCTGGATGTGGAGGTGGTGGTGGTTGTTGTTTCTGATGTTTCTGATTTCCTTGGGTTGCTACCATTGGACAGCCCTTCTTGGTGTAGAACTGAAAGCAGTGAAGCCTGAGTACTGATTAAAACACTAGTTTGGTCAAAAATCACATTTGCCAGCTTAGCGCTGGAGCTATGATTCAAAAGCTGGTGATTCAAAATGATTAAAAAAATATTGGACAACCAGTGGTGGTTGGTTAGTGTAGTGGGTAACACCTCTGCCTTCTACACTGTAGACTGGGGTTCAATCCCCCACCTGGGTCAGCACCCTACACTACACCAATAAGAGTCCTTGGGCAAGACTCCTAACATCACCTTGGCCTACCTGTGTAAAAATGCTCAAATTGTAAGTTGCTCTGTATAAGAGGATCAGCCAAATGCCATGAATGTAAATAGCCACCAAATCTTATATGAATGTGAAAAGACATTTGCATATTGTTTTTTCCTCTTTCTAAACACATATAGTACTATGCAAAAATCACAGACCAACGATAATTTATCTAATTAAAAAAAGTAAGTCATTAAAATGGCCTTTATAAGTTAGTTCAAAAGCACAAACACACATTTAATGAAAAATTGAACATATTCAATGCAACCTCACAGTATTTAATTTGTCCTGCCTTCTGTACAGCTTCACTTTCAGCTCCTCTAAGAACCTGCAGACACGCCTCCAAAGCTCAGTCTGAGAAGCTGGTTGATGATTTTCTGAAGAAATCAAACCCATCCAGTGGTGTTGAGGTCTGGACTCTGGGGTGGTCAGTCCATCATTCAGCTTCTTTGTTTGATGTGTCCATCTCCTTTTCTCAGTGAGGTTCTTCTCGATCAGCTACACATCCTTTCAGACCCACAGCGCTGAGTGGTCTTCTCACAGTGGAAGGATGGACAGAAACACCTGTGGATGTTTTCAGGTCTGAAGCAGCTTGATCTTCTTCTCTCTCTCAGAGATCAAAGCTTTAAGTGCTGTTTACCTGATGGGGACAGTGTTGATGTCTTTTGGTGTCTGTCTTTGGTGTTTTTTCACTTATTTTCCTTGGATTTTCCCCTTGCTTATACAGGGAGATTCACTTGAAAGAGGCCCTGGATATTCCGTTAGGATGAAGGAACCTGGACCAAAGAAATACTCTTCATACCTTTGTGTGCTGCTCAGTACTGTACACCACTATCCTGATGAGAAGTCGAGTGACTGAGTGAAGGGGTACGGGGGTCTGCACCTGGAAGTTGCATATGTTAAACGTCATAACGGTTGTCTGGCACCTACCTCATCACTCCAACGCAGGGACATCCTGGCTTGTTTGAAGCTCCATATACTGAGGAGCACATTGCGCATTGTTTTGTTCAGATTATTTCGTCCTACTGAGAGTTATTACAGAATATTCGGGGCCTCTTCCGAGTGAATCTCCCTGTATCAGCTCATCAGATATCTTAGTTATTTGTACTTAATGGCAGTTTTGACAAGAAATAATAGTCTCTGCCCACCACTGTACATCGGTTGTCTAAAATAGCGGCTAAAATTGTGCTAAAATCACGTCTGCATGACCTTAACGTGGACCTGCACAAGGTTTGAATGGGCTGTTGTCTAGTGTTTGTTAGCAATGTGAGCCAGTGATAAACTAAAGAAGCAAAAAAATCTGGGGTCTGCAGGGAAGCTGTCGGAATGTCGGAAGTTGTCCACACGTTCAGTTTTAATTTTGTGAATTTATCAAAACTTATTCGACCATATCTACAAAGAAAAAAAAAAAGGTACTTGTTGAAAAATTGTAGATGTTATAAAACACTGTTTAAATGAAATCTGTGCCAACCAGCCACAGTCACAAGTGCAGTGGCACTTATTATCCACAATGAGGGCCTTGGAGTAAGAAAGTTTGAGAACTGCTGCTTTAAGGTCGTCTTTAAAGGAAATGATGAATGAACTACACATCATGAATGTGCCGTCTGTGCTGCGGTGTTCTGGGTCTTCTAGGCATCAAATAATCTGTCTTTTCTCGTTGCAGTTGAATTTCCACATAAGCTTGTACCTCATTGTCTCTCGCGCAGCCCTTCTTCTTCCTTCTAGGCCGTTCCGTCAAAGTAGCGCTCCGTACGGCAACTCCGATTTGACTGTATAACACCTTTGATGTCTTTCCCTGACACCCCGGCATTAATCTGACAAGCGGCGCATTTCCCTACAGTGCTTGTCAGATAACAGTCAGTGTACACAATGCATGACTGCGAGATAAAATGCCTTTCCAGTCTGAAGTCCTGATATAGGCTGGAGTGATAGGCCGGTGCTGCTTTTTCCTGACGGTCTTTCCCGGCTCCACTGCGTGCTGACAGAGACATATTAACACGCTGTATCCATGCAGGAAAAGCATTACATTTGTTTCAAAAAAATAAATTTTTTTAAACCCTTTCTCCCACTGACATTGAGGGAGAAGAGAAATTACTTCTGGGATCAGTGCTTTCTGCTTAGCTTGCATTACTGGGGTTGAATTTGATGTGCTACATTAGACAATGGGATTGCACGGATCCCTCAGGGCTGGTCTACGGATGGATAAGGAATACAAAAGAACCTTGGTTTCCCTGCTTCTCACCCTCCCCACCCTTGCATTTTTTTTTGAGGTCTTCTTGAGGTCTCTTTGCTCCAGAACTCAATCTCGCACTCCCAAAGTGAGCGCCGGACCGTCAGATGCACTTTCATGTTGTCTGCTGCTCAACCTCCTATTGGATCCTTCTCACAGGAGCATTGTTTTCAAGAACACTGAAATGTACTCTCATCTTATCTAAAGCCCGCCTTGCCCCCAGTCTGCTGTCCATAGCATCACAGTGACTCAACCTGGTCACCGATGGCAAGGGCTGCGCACATGTTCAATCGATTCCGGTTGACCCAAGTTCTGAGATGATATCGCCGTGGAATTGAAGTGAACCTGATTGGTGATAAAAGCCGGAAGCAGCAGCAAATTCCATCCCTCCCCTACATCTGGTGGGTTAACATCTCTGATTTTAACCTGGATACACATTCATAGATGTCCGTATGACATGGTCTGTGAGTCAAGGATAACTGACCATTTAAGAGTTATAGAAATGTAGAGACGCAGGGAATGAATGAAGAATCCCAGAGAAATGCAGAGATGTAGGGAATGAGTGAAGACCCACAGGAGAACTCTGTAGCTCTGGAAAAGGAACAAGCAGCCCTAGAAAAACACTCCAAACATGGAGAATGAACACAAAACCCTAAAAATGCTCCTGATGTGCAGGAGGAACAGAGAACACCAGTGAAATGCGGACAATGAACAAAGAACTTCAAAGAACGCTCTAGATGTGGGGACAGAACAAAGAGCCCTGGAGAGATGCTCTGTTTGTGGAAAAGGAACAACAACAACAAAAAAAAACCTTGTGTTACAGATGTGGAGAAGAAATGAAGAGCTCCAGAAAAATGCTCCAGATGTGGAGTAGGAACAAAGAGCCCTACAGAAATGATCCTGATGTTTAGGATGAATGAAGAACCACAAAGAACAATGTAGCTGTGGAGAAGAAACATGGAACTCCAGAAAAATGCTCCAGATATGCTGAACAAACAAAGAACCGCACTCATACTCCAGATGTGGGGAATAAACAAAGAACTCCAGAGATGACTTGAACTGGAACACTCTGGATATAGAAAATTAACAAAAGAACTGTGGAGAACTTTCTGGGCATGGGGAAGGAACAAAGAGAAAATCTTTTTATTTGTGAAGAATGCATGAAGAACCCACAGAACCTTCTAGATCTGGAGAATAAATAAAGAGCTCCAGAGAAATGCTCCAGATGTGGAGAAAGAATGAGGAGCTCCAGGTTTGGAGAAGGAACAAGGAGTTCCCACGAGATGCTCTAGATCTGGAGAAGAAACAAGTTCTAGAGAAATGCTCTTCATGTGTAGGATGAATGAAGAGCCACAAATAAACCTGTAGCTTTGGAAACGGAATGATCAGCTTCAGAAAAACACTCCAGGCATGCAGAATGAACAAAAAACCCCAGAGAATTGCTCCAGATGTAGACAATGAACAAAGAACTCCCGAGAACACTCGACATGACGAATGGATGAGTAAATGCAGAGGACATTATTTAGATGTGAAGAATAAACAAAGGGCTCCAGAGAAACTCTCTATTTGTGAAGAAAGCATGAAGAACCCCAGAGAACACTCCAGATGTGGAGAAGGAACGAAGAGCCCTAGAGAAATGCTCCCGATGTGTAGGATGAACGAAGAACCGCAAAGACTACAAAGAACACTGTAGCTGTGGAGAAGGAATGAAGAGCTCCAGAGAAATGCTCCAGATATGTAGGATGAATGAAGAACCACAAAGAAATGCTTTATTCATGGAGAAGGAATGAAAAACACCACCGAGCACTCTAGACATGGAGAAGGCATGAAAGCCACCAGAGAAATGCTCCAGGCGTGGAGAATGAGTGAAGAACCCTTGAGATGAACTGGTGTTGGAGGGAGAGGATGGAGCGAGTGCTGACAGCGGTCCGGCTCTTGTCTTTGATGGCTCAATAGGAGCAGAGGCGAGCCCCTGTGGGCGCTTCGCTAAAACAGTGCTTCAGGTAATGACTCTGCTGTACCAGCGAGTAACCGCAGGTGTGTGTGTGGGTGTGAGATCGCTTCTGTCCATACGTGTCGGTCTGCATGTGTGCAGCAACATATCTTCAGCAAACTTAATGAATAATTCAGACCGCCTTTGTCTTGCCCATTAACTGCATCTGCCCCCTCCAGGAAGGCCATTAATGTTTAATGTCTTCACGGCTTCATGTACATGCACTGTCTTGATGAGGGCTTGTTGCACATTGTTATGTATACATCGAATACAATAATGCCGTAGGGTGGGACAGTAGGGGAGGTGTTACTGTGGAGTGGGGGCTGGTGTGGTTCAGTGATTTGCATGTAGGCTTCGTGTCTGTGGGTGTTTTGCTTGTCACGCCTGCAAAAATTTGTACAAATATGTTGTTAATTTAAAGAAACACAAAGTACGGAACCCAAGACAAGTCAGTGCACCCACACACACACACCATGTCCTTGGAAGCTTCAAATAGCTTTAGCATCTTTAAAACGTTGTTACGTTGGCCTAGTCATACACTCCCAAAAAAAAAAAGATTCATGGGTTCTTTAGAGAAGAAAAACGTTCTGTGTAGAACTATGAACACTCAGAGGGTTCTTTGCATCATAAGAGTCTTTTGGATTGATGAAATGAGCAGATCAGAGGGACAGTGAAGGTGGAGCAGTTTGGAGATAAAGCCAGAGAGGCCAGGTTGAGATGGTTTGGACATGTGTTGAGGAGGAATAGTGGATATATTGGGCAAAGAATGTTGGAGATGGAGCTGCCGGGTAGAAGGAGAAGAGGTAGACCTCAGAGAAGGTTTATGGATGTAGTGAAGGTGGACATGGAGATGGTTGGTGTGAAAGTAGAGGAGGCAGTGGATAGGGCAAGATGGAGGCAGATGATCCGCTGTGGCGACCCCTAAAGGGAGCAGCCGAAAGAAGAAGGAAAGGAAATGGTTTGACGGATCTATATAGAACATTTTTTGAATGTTTTGGGTTCCTCTATTGTTACAAGAGTGATAGCATAACAATAGAAGAACCCTTTTGGGTGCTATATAGAGCCATTTTCAAAAAAGGTTCTATGTAGAACCATCGACAGCAAAATCTCCGTCAGTCTGAAGAATGATTTCTTGTTGCATAAAACCCTTTAATCATGCAAAGAGTTTCGGGGTGTTTATGGTTCTTATTTAGAGCTGTTTTCTTTACTAAAGAACCTGTGAAGCACCATCTTTTTAAAGAGTGTTGTTTTGGAGGTATTTGAAGGAAGAGTGGCTCACCCCTTTAATTGATCCCATCAAATGACCAAATTTCAAAAGTAACAAAGTAACTTTTCTAACTGTTTTTTCCAGAACCTGAAAAGCATTGTTCCTACATCAAAGATGCTGCTTTCTGTAAAATGATCAACCTATTTTTCTCTGTGCGAGTCAAAATTTTGACTTAATGCTGAAGAGTGTGCAGGAAGCAAAGCCAGTTGGCATCGCACACAGCTGTGAAAGGCTGGTGAAAAGTGGTTGGGACGCTATCGATAATGCAGAATATGGCAAAGGACACTATTTTATATATCACTGCTGTTTTTGACATGATTTGAAAAAACATTCTTCTTTCCATTGTATGTAAATTTCATGATGAATGGACTGAAAGTAACGGCCGGCAAAGTTACCAATTTGGAGATACAAGGTTTTCTTCTGACAGCAGTGATTTTTATTTTCATATATATAATGTATGTATATGTATGTGTGTGTGTGTGTGTGTGTGTGTGTGTGTGTGTGTGTGTGTGTGTGTGTGTGTGTCAAAGACTTTGACTTATAAATGATGTGCACAAGGCCTGTATGCACTGAGCATGAATTGTTTGAATATCAACTAATTAATTCGAGCACATGAGTGGTGAATGAAAGCGCTGAGAAAGTTTCAGCTCTTTAATGAACGATGAATTCTTACAAAATGGAAAGAAGCCTTGGCAATGTCCACTTTGTGAGGAACAAAGGATGTTTTTTTGTCATTTGAAGATGCTCTTCCCATTTGTTCATTTTGTTTGCTGTCCTGCAACAGCCTTAAAACAGGAGTTACCTGAAATGTACATTTACAGCATTGGGCAGATTCTTTTATCCAGAGTGACTTACATTTTGATCATTTTATACAGGCAACGGCTGTTAGAAGTCTTGCCCAAGGACCTTGGTACAGTGTAGGGTGATTACCCAGGCAGGGATTTAACCCTAGTCTTAACCATAGCAGGCAGAGGTGTTATCCACTACTCTTGTCCATCACTTCCACTGTGAACAATGGTAAATAATTACATAGTTTTATTCCCTTCGTTGTCAGATGCTTCCTTTTCCACAGCTACTAACTCGAAATGTTAACACATTGCTCAACCATGTTTAAGAATGTGTAGTCTGATCAGTTAATGTGGCTACTTCTGTTTTCACGCTTGGCATTCTGTGGTTGACAGTTCATGTTTAATGATAAAAAGCCTTTTGCCTGCCGGACATGGTTTCAGCTTTTATGAAAACACTGGGACCCCCCGCTGTGGTTGCTGGCCAACCGCATTGGCCTTGGCTGGGCTGCAGGAAGCCTGAGGGATTACTGTTCAGGTGCAGCTAAATATGGGCGCTTGTCCTGGTGAGCTCCTCCCTCCTCAGGTGCTTGGCTGGAGAACAAAGAAAGCCTCATGGGCACGGCCCTGAGGTATTTGTTATGTCTGGTATGTCAATAAAGCATCTTGCAGAAGGCTATCCTCGCCTGCTTCCTTTTGGGCCTTCATCTTTCTTTTGTCCCGGACTCCCCAGCTCCTCTGCTCACTCTTTTACATTTCTCTCATCTTCTCTTCTACATTTTTGCCGCTACTTCTTTTTCCATCGCTTCTTCATACTCCTATTTTTTTTTGGTTACCAGGGTAACATGAGGCAAAATGAAAAAGTGGAAGTGAGCCTGATGCAGAAATCGTAATTGCAAGAGAAGGGAACATGTGGCCATGCTGAGTGCATACTAATAGGCCTATGTCTAGTGCTATTTCAGAAATGCTCTGAAATTGAGTCTTTTCGAGAAATGGGCCGCTTCTCAAAAACAAAGTGAAGTGCATCATTAAACATGAGTTACAAAACAGAGTTGGTGGATGAAGAAGCCTGCTGAAGCTCTGAGCCCTGATTGTAAATAATGAAACAAATAACTTGATTTTATTGGGTGGCTTGAAAAGAAAAGTGCTTTGGAATGGGGGTATGGTGTCCTACAGAAGCTCGGACGCTTTTATTAATTAAAGCAGAAGCATATTGACCATGTTGGTGGTTTTGTTGGATTTGCCTAGTGCCAGTAGCAGCCGTGCCATTAGAAATGTGTTTTTCTGTCCTCTTTCAAGCGCTTGGCCTCTTATCCAGAGCAATTTATATTTTGATCATTTTTAAAACAGGTAGGCAACAGCAATGTTGGGAGTCTTGCCCAAGGACCTTGGTGCAGTTTAGGGTGATTACCCAGGCGGGGATTGAACCCCGAGTTGGTGGATGAAGAAGCCTGCTGAAGCTCTGATTGTAAATAATGACACAAATAACTTGATTTTATTGGGTGCCTTGAAAAGAAAAGTGCTTTGGAATGGGGGTATGGTGTCCTACAGAAGCTCGGCCGCTTTTATTAATTAAAGCAGGACTACATTAACTATGTTGGTGGTTTTGTTGGACTTGCCTAGCGCCGGTAGTAACCGTGCCATTAGAAATGTGTTTCTTCTGTTCTCTTTCAAGCACTTGGCCTTGGGTCTTGAAAGAAATTATACCTTAGACTAAATTTATAGCTGCGCATTGATTGCTGCTTTGTGAAGGCAGCGAAAGCTGGCCATTTCATCAAACCTGAGAGAGAAATGCACGGGGAAGACTTTGAAGATTAATGGGACGCTGATTGCTGCATTTTTTTTTTGAGGGGAGTGGGGTGACTTCTGAAGGAGCGAGAGACGCTGGAGACTCCAGTCTGAAAGCATTTAGAAGAAGCGATAACACGTTTATTTAGTTATCCCCTGCTGAGCGCTAGCTATCTCGAGATACCTGCTGTCTGTGCAAGCACTCTTATGTCAGTGTTAACCCTGTCAGTATGACTTCATTTCCATTTTTTCCCCCCAGTTTCTTCATTCAGCTCCTCGGTGCAGTGAGCCCAATTGATCTCTCGGATAATAAAGAAGAATCCCTGTGCCTGTGCCGTGCCTTTATTTTGATCCGGCAAGGAAAAACGAGGGTTTCATGAGAGCGGCTCTAATTATCGCACAGCGATATCATTAAAAAGATAACGGCAGAGAAAGCGAAGATAAACCTGTAACAGGAAGGGATGAGAATGCAGAAGTCCAAAGGTGTGGGGAAGATAAGAGAGAAATAAGGCCCTAAATAATATTTCAAACGTGTTAATAAAAACAAAACAGCAGGCTGTTTCTTGGTTCAGGGTATCCAGCATGACCCTATTTGAATTCAGGTGAGTTGGCATGAGGAGGCATTTGTGTGAGTTATCTGGAGAATAAATGGTGGGTGATTTCACGCTAAGCTCTGTGGTAGATGAAAGGGAATGGTGGGCAGCCTGTTGCTTTGCGTTGATGGTCAATAACATGGCTGCATTAACTCTGCAATGGTCCATATTGCCACGGGCCTTTCCTTCGTCCAAGCTCTATCAGTCATTCTTTAGATAGGCTGCAGTGCTTGCCAGAGTCCTCAGATAGGGTTAGGGTTAGTATAGTTTTTCAAGCAAAGGAGGCTTTTGTAAGAAGGAATGGGTGGTACAAAAACCATAGTGGCTGTTTTCTACTGTTGCTGGTGGTGAATGATCAACGATGGTATCTGCAATGGCACAACATTTATAATGCTTCAATAATTTCTCATGTAAACTTGGCAGCATCATCAATAAGAGCCAGTGGTAGTTTGGTTACACTTTGGCTCGAACCCATTTCACCACTTGCCCCTAACACTTGGCCCTACCCCTCCGTTTTGCATGTGTAGGGGTAGGCGTGTCCCGATTGTTGTTGAAATCGAGGGGTAGAGTGAAGTGTTAGGGCTTCAAATGGAGATTTTTCAGAGACGCACTACAAACGGCGTGAGAAAATGATGTACCATTATTGCTGTAGTCTGGAGACAAAGCAGGAAAACACGTCCTGATTATTTTTTTTCAGGCTATTTAAAATATGATTCACCTGTCCTGTCATGTGACACACAAGTGAGGTCACCACAGCTGGATGAGGCATATTGGAAATGGCCTGGAAAACCTCGTCTCGTCTGTTTACACAAGTCGCTGACGACAAATGATGACATAACCGGTTCTTGAAGGGTCGTCCCATTTCATAGGAGCAAGATTTCAATCACTACCCCTTGTAACTCAGGGGGCAGTCATGAGCTGGAGGTTAGGGAACCAGCCTCATGACCGGAAGGTCACCGGTTCGATCCCCAGAGCCGACAGCACATGAGGTGTCCTTGAGCAAGACGCCTAACCCCCAACTGCTCCCTGGGCGCTGCGGATTGGGCTGCTCACTGCTCTGGGCAAGTGTGCTCACTGCCCCCTAGTGTGTGTGTGTGCTCATTAGTGTGTATGTGGTGTTTCACTGCACGGATGGGTTAAATGCGGAGGTGGAATTTCCCCGTTGTGGAACTAATAAGGGTCACTTAATCTAATTAATCTAATTAATGAGATGGCTGATCTGCTAACTTTAGCCTTCTTTGTGGAATTTAAAGGAATTCCGCAAAGAAGGCGGGGCTGAAAATCCCTACAGTGATGTAAGGGACTGATCTCCAGTTACAGGAAGCGTTTAGGGGCACTTTTTCACAAGGATGACGTAGGTGTTGCAATTTTTTTTCCTTTAATAACTGAAATGATTTGAACACTGTGTTTTTGTGTGTCCTCACATGTCTGCGTTAATTTACATGTGTATGAGGATCTGAAACCGTTTAGTGTGACAACTATGCAAAAATAGAGGAAATTAAATGGGGGAAATTCTTTTTCACTGCACTGTATATGTAAATGAGTGAAAATGGGCTGAAGGTCATGAATACTGATGCAATGAGCAGTCATTTTGTATAAATTGGCACTCTCTCTGGTCCTCTGTGGTTTACTAAGGCTAGAATTTGGAAAATTGAAGACTTTTATAGCATTTTGGATGAACATGTACGAGAAGCAGGTAAAATGTGTACATCAGTGTTTTATGTGTTTGATTCTGCCAAACATACTGAGCACAAGTGACTCTCCAGTTTAGCTCTGCTAAAAGTGGTGGTCCACACTGTCTCCTGTAATTCTGCGTTATTCAGAGAACTATATATATATATATATATATATATATATAATTATACTGCAGTGTTACTGCAGTGCTGAGAATGATCCACCGCCCAAATAGTACCTGCTCTGTGAGGGTCCATGGGGGTCCTGACCACTGAAGAACAGGGTAACAGAGTATCAGAGATACAGATGGTGTGTACAATATAATTATCTCTTTCCCACTCTTTACTAGGTCGTAGGCATGCATTAGAATCTTGTTCCCAAGCCTTTTTAAGTTGTGGCCATGCATTAAGATCTTGTTTCCACACGTTAATATGGTGTGGCCACGCATTATTTGTACTACAGTATGTCACCAGCAGCGCTCTATAGATATTCATCATTATATATTAACATATTTTATCAGGTTACTTTGTCATGAGCTCTGGTGTAGAGCTGCTTTCTAACAGTCCACTGATTAGGCCGCTGCTCATATGCAGTCAGGGACGTATCTAGAACTTCCTGAAGACCTACAGTGATGTTTTTCCCATGAAATTGGTTTTGCTTATTGGAAATCTAAATGTGATTTGTTGATTCCTCTGTTTCACCTTGTAACTATGCTCATATTTAATGTAAGGCATTAGGACTTCTCTTCAGTTGCTGAAGTCCTAACCAATAGGAAAGCTCGCTTAGATAGAAGTACCTACGTATCACAGAGAGTAAAACTGATTGGGCCTTTTTCTTCTGGACGTTTCAATTTAACCATTTTGTTTCCATTTAAAACCTAATTAAAAGTAGCATTTACAGAGTATATTATTCCAGCGAATACGAATAAACTAAACATTATAGATATGCACTTCTTAGTTCCCAGAAATCATTAAGCCTTCTCTGAAAACGTGTCTCACCCTTCATTTGTTTAATTTCCGGGTAAAATGGCCATTAAGTACAGGTTGGTAATCGTGGCTTCAAAAGATTGGATATAATAGTCCACTTGCATAAGAAAGGAGAAAGTCAACAAAAATTAAGTGAAAAAACAAAACTAGAGCCTAAAAAAATTATTAACTATTAATTATTATCTTCCTAACAATCACCTGGAAGACCTGGTAGATACCAGCTTGATTTTCTCTCTCTCTCTCAAAGATGAAAGTACTGTTTATCTGATGGGGTCAGTTTTGGTGTCTAGCCAGGTATTCCAGGTGCTTGTTGGGAATTTTCTTGAAAACTTTTAATAATTTTTGAATGATTTTTTTTAAGCTTTTAATCTAAAACTTTTAATCTTTAATTTTTTTTTTAAATTTTAGGTTCTAGCTTTGTTTTTTTTTCACTTTCTCCTTACTAATGCAAGTTGATGATTTATACCTAATTTTCTCAGAAATATTTCCTGAAAATGACAAATAACTTGTACTTAATAAAAAGGTATTCTCTGACGTTTGCATAGTACGGTGTCCTGTGTGTCCTCTGCTTCAACACACCTCATGAAGGGCTCGATGACTGCCACATGATTCAGATGAGGTGTCTTCCGGCACTACTGCTCTCTCCAGTATTGAGTGAGCCCCTGCTGTAGTGTAATTATGCCTAAATCAGAGTCATTCTTTGTTTGAGTCACTTGTAAATGGAAATTTATTAATTGTTGATTTAACGGAAGCCATCTGCATGTTCAGTTCACACAATTCATTTGCTTTTTGTCTTCACCTCCTCACTGTAATGCTTTTGATTCATCCAATTAGACCCAGTTCTCACTTCAATTCGCACCAACTTCACCTGATTTAATTGGCCATGATGGAATTAACTTCAGTGAAGTTAATAGCAGTGCATAAGCTTGTGTTAACTGTTACCTCCAAGAAGCTTAAAATTGTTGCTGTGCTTAATATTTCACATCCAACACGAGCCACGAACTAAAAGGAGAAGAGTAGTTGGGCAGACAGCCGTTCATAAGGGATTTTCATTGAATTCAGTTGATCATACATGTACTACCATAAAGTCATCATACAGCATGATGAAAGTACACGGTACATTAAAGACCCATAATGGAATCTGTAATAGCCTGGCCATTAAACTGAACAACGCTGACGATGTGATGTGTATCCATCAAGTCCATCAAGAGCCTCTAGAACAGGGGTGTCCAACAAATCCGTGGGTCAGAGGCCGCCCTCGTTTCTCTTTTCCACCGTCACAGAATGTTTCCCCCTCGTTCACAGTGATCTAGAATGTCCTTCTCTGTTTACACTGCTCTACAGTGTTCTCTACTGTTGATACCGCAGGATGTTCTCTGCCATTCACCTCGTTCATGCTTTCCTACGGACACACAGACGGACACACGGACTTTACTGATCCCGAAAGAAATTTTGCAACCTCAGAAATTTAGGGTACTCCCCATCCACGCTGTCCTGTACTGTTCTCCCCATCCACAGTGTTCTATAGTGTTCTCCCCATCCAGTGTTCTATTATGTTCACCCTATGCACATTGTTCTTTGTTTACCCCTTCTGCAGTGTACTAGTGTTCTCCCCATCTACAATTTTCTATAGTATGCTCCCTATGCAGTTTTCTATAATGTTCACCCCTTCTACAGTGAACTATATTGTTCTCCCCATCCACAGTGTTCTATAGTGTTCTCCCCATCCACAGTGTTCTATAGTGTTCTCCCCTTCTACAGTGAACTATATTGTTCTCCCCATCCACAGTGTTCTATAGTGTTCTCCCCATCCACAGTGTTCTATAGTGTTCTCCCCTTCTACAGTGAACTATAGTGTTCACCCCATCCACAGTGTTCTATAGTGTTCTCCCCATCCACAGTGTTCTATAGTGTTCTCCCCATCCACAGTGTTCTATAGTGTTCTCCCCATCCACAGTGTTCTATAGTGTTCTCCCCTTCTACAGTGAACTATAGTGTTCACCCCTTCTACAGTGTTCTATAGTGTTCTCCCCTTCTACAGTGAACTATAGTGTTCTCCCCATCCACAGTGTTCTATAGTGTTCTCCCCATCCACAGTGTTCTATAGTGTTCTCCCCTTCTACAGTGAACTATAGTGTTCACCCCTTCTACAGTGAACTATAGTGTTCTCCCCTTCTACAGTGAACTATAGTGTTCACCCCTTCTACAGTGAACTATAGTGTTCACCCCTTCTACAGTGAACTATAGTGTTCTCCCCATCCACAGTGTTCTATAGTGTTCTCCCCATCCACAGTGTTCTATAGTGTTCTCCCCATCCACAGTGTTCTATAGTGTTCTCCCCATCCACAGTGTTCTATAGTGTTCTCCCCTTCTACAGTGAACTATAGTGTTCACCCCTTCTACAGTGTTCTATAGTGTTCTCCCCTTCTACAGTGAACTATAGTGTTCACCCCTTCTACAGTGAACTATAGTGTTCACCCCATCCACAGTGTTCTATAGTGTTCTCCCCATCCACAGTGTTCTATAGTGTTCTCCCCTTCTACAGTGAACTATAGTGTTCTCCCCATCCACAGTGTTCTATAGTGTTCTCCCCATCCACAGTGTTCTATAGTGTTCTCCCCATCCACAGTGTTCTATAGTGTTCTCCCCTTCTACAGTGAACTATAGTGTTCACCCCTTCTACAGTGTTCTATAGTGTTCTCCCCTTCTACAGTGAACTATAGTGTTCTCCCCATCCACAGTGTTCTATAGTGTTCTCCCCATCCACAGTGTTCTATAGTGTTCTCCCCTTCTACAGTGAACTATAGTGTTCTCCCCATCCACAGTGTTCTATAGTGTTCTCCCCTTCTACAGTGAACTATAGTGTTCACCCCTTCTACAGTGTTCTATAGTGTTCTCCCCTTCTACAGTGAACTATAGTGTTCTCCCCATCCACAGTGTTCTATAGTGTTCTCCCCTTCTACAGTGAACTATAGTGTTCACCCCTTCTACAGTGAACTAGTGTTCACCCCTTCTACAGTGAACTATAGTGTTCACCCCATCCACAGTGTTCTATAGTGTTCTCCCCATCCACAGTGTTCTATAGTGTTCTCCCCTTCTACAGTGAACTATAGTGTTCTCCCCATCCACAGTGTTCTATAGTGTTCTCCCCATCCACAGTGTTCTATAGTGTTCTCCCCATCCACAGTGTTCTATAGTGTTCTCCCCTTCTACAGTGAACTATAGTGTTCACCCCATCCACAGTGTTCTATAGTGTTCACCCCATCCACAGTGTTCTATAGTGTTCACCCCATCCACAGTGTTCTATAGTGTTCTCCCCATCCACAGTGTTCTATAGTGTTCTCCCCTTCTACAGTGAACTATAGTGTTCACCCCTTCTACAGTGTTCTATAGTGTTCTCCCCTTCTACAGTGAACTATAGTGTTCTCCCCATCCACAGTGTTCTATAGTGTTCTCCCCATCCACAGTGTTCTATAGTGTTCTCCCCTTCTACAGTGAACTATAGTGTTCACCCCTTCTACAGTGTTCTATAGTGTTCACCCCTTCTACAGTGTTCTATAGTGTTCTCCCCTTCTACAGTGTTCTATAGTGTTCTCCCCATCCACAGTGTTCTATAGTGTTCTCCCCTTCTACAGTGAACTATAGTGTTCACCCCATCCACAGTGTTCTATAGTGTTCTCCCCATCCACAGTGTTCTATAGTGTTCTCCCCTTCTACAGTGAACTATAGTGTTCACCCCATCCACAGTGTTCTATAGTGTTCACCCCATCCACAGTGTTCTATAGTGTTCTCCCCATCCACAGTGTTCTATAGTGTTCTCCCCTTCTACAGTGAACTATAGTGTTCTCCCCATCCACAGTGTTCTATAGTGTTCTCCCCTTCTACAGTGAACTATAGTGTTCTCCCCTTCTACAGTGAACTATAGTGTTCACCCCTTCTACAGTGAACTATAGTGTTCACCCCTTCTACAGTGTTCTATAGTGTTCTCCCCATCCACAGTGTTCTATAGTGTTCTCCCCATCCACAGTGTTCTATAGTGTTCACCCCTTCTACAGTGTTCTATAGTGTTCACCCCTTCTACAGTGAACTATAGTGTTCACCCCTTCTACAGTGAACTATAGTGTTCACCCCATCCACAGTGTTCTATAGTGTTCTCCCCATCCACAGTGTTCTATAGTGTTCTCCCCTTCTACAGTGAACTATAGTGTTCTCCCCATCCACAGTGTTCTATAGTGTTCTCCCCATCCACAGTGTTCTATAGTGTTCTCCCCATCCACAGTGTTCTATAGTGTTCTCCCCTTCTACAGTGAACTATAGTGTTCACCCCATCCACAGTGTTCTATAGTGTTCACCCCATCCACAGTGTTCTATAGTGTTCACCCCTTCTACAGTGTTCTATAGTGTTCTCCCCTTCTACAGTGAACTATAGTGTTCTCCCCATCCACAGTGTTCTATAGTGTTCTCCCCATCCACAGTGTTCTATAGTGTTCTCCCCTTCCACAGTGAACTATAGTGTTCTCCCCATCCACAGTGTTCTATAGTGTTCTCCCCATCCACAGTGTTCTATAGTGTTCTCCCCATCCACAGTGTTCTATAGTGTTCTCCCCTTCTACAGTGAACTATAGTGTTCACCCCATCCACAGTGTTCTATAGTGTTCACCCCATCCACAGTGTTCTATAGTGTTCACCCCTTCTACAGTGTTCTATAGTGTTCTCCCCTTCTACAGTGAACTATAGTGTTCTCCCCATCCACAGTGTTCTATAGTGTTCTCCCCATCCACAGTGTTCTATAGTGTTCTCCCCTTCCACAGTGTTCTATAGTGTTCTCCCCTTCTACAGTGAACTATAGTGTTCACCCCTTCTACAGTGTTCTATAGTGTTCTCCCCTTCTACAGTGAACTATAGTGTTCTCCCCATCCACAGTGTTCTATAGTGTTCTCCCCTTCTACAGTGAACTATAGTGTTCACCCCTTCTACAGTGAACTATAGTGTTCACCCCTTCTACAGTGAACTATAGTGTTCACCCCATCCACAGTGTTCTATAGTGTTCTCCCCATCCACAGTGTTCTATAGTGTTCTCCCCTTCTACAGTGAACTATAGTGTTCTCCCCATCCACAGTGTTCTATAGTGTTCTCCCCATCCACAGTGTTCTATAGTGTTCTCCCCATCCACAGTGTTCTATAGTGTTCTCCCCATCCACAGTGTTCTATAGTGTTCTCCCCATCCACAGTGTTCTATAGTGTTCTCCCCATCCACAGTGTTCTATAGTGTTCTCCCCATCCACAGTGTTCTATAGTGTTCTCCCCATCCACAGTGTTCTATAGTGTTCTCCCCTTCTACAGTGAACTATAGTGTTCTCCCCATCCACAGTGTTCTATAGTGTTCACCCCTTCTACAGTGAACTATAGTGTTCTCCCCTTCTACAGTGAACTATAGTGTTCTCCCCTTCTACAGTGAACTATAGTGTTCTCCCCTTCTACAGTGAACTATAGTGTTCTCCCCTTCTACAGTGAACTATAGTGTTCTCCCCATCCACAGTGTTCTATAGTGTTCACCCCTTCTACAGTGAACTATAGTGTTCTCCCCATCCACAGTGTTCTATAGTGTTCTCCCCATCCACAGTGTTCTATAGTGTTCACCCCTTCCACAGTGTTCTATAGTGTTCACCCCTTCTACAGTGAACTATAGTGTTCTCCCCTTCTACAGTGAACTATAGTGTTCTCCCCTTCTACAGTGAACTATAGTGTTCTCCCCTTCTACAGTGAACTATAGTGTTCTCCCCTTCTACAGTGAACTATAGTGTTCTCCCCTTCTACAGTGAACTATAGTGTTCTCCCCTTCTACAGTGAACTATAGTGTTCTCCCCTTCTACAGTGAACTATAGTGTTCTCCCCTTCTACAGTGAACTATAGTGTTCTCCCCTTCTACAGTGAACTATAGTGTTCTTCCCAATCCACAATTTTCTAGTGTTCTCCCTCAGCACAGTGTTCTATAATGTTCACTCCATCCACCATGTTCGATTATGTTCTCCCCGTCTACACTATTCTAGGATGTTCACCTCATCCATACTGTTCTAGGATGTTCACCTCATCCATACTGTTCTAGAATGTTCACCTCATCCATACTGTTCTAGAATGTTCACCTCATCCATACTGTTCTAGAATGTTCACCTCATCCATACTGTTCTAGAATGTTCACCTCATCCATACTGTTCTAGAATGTTCACCTCATCCATACTGTTCCATAATGTTCTCCTGCATTCACACTGATTCGCTTCTGTTTCTGAGCATTCTGGCCTTTAAGATGAATGACTGAATGTTACGCGTTAATGACAAAGTGCACTGTCTACAAATTCCATAACTTTAAAGCTGTTTTTCCTTCACTTTTCCTAGTTACAGCTCTTTTCTTTTGTAGGCTTAGGACAATTGTAGCTTCAGTAAATCAAGTCTTCTCCAGTCTTCACTGAATCAAAACTCCCATATGAGAAACATTTTGAAGTCGAGGAAAATCCAGTGAGTGAGGATCTGTAGGTGAAAGGGAGCCACACTGAAGAAATATGTGAAAATGAGCTTGGTGGGTGAGCCATTGTGCTAATGACAGGTGATATGGTTACTTGAAATCTTTCATTTTCTTTTTCTCTCATCATAATTACATATCAGGCAGCAGTGACTAAATAAGGCAACTGATAGAGTCGATATTATGAGACTCAGAAAACGGAGCTGGTTTCTTCTTGTTTCCCCTTATTCATAGACACACACTAATTATCTGTCACAGTCCCTTTTTATCTTAACTCTTTGTTTTAACTTTATGTCCAAATTCAGAGACACTGGCTTGGTTTCCTTTGAAATGTGCCCCAGAGCAGCTTTGCCATGGGCATGTCCACGTTAGGCATGGAAAAATGAATCAGCATGTGGAGCTTTTTTTGTATGATGATGCTTTTAGTCTGGACCCCCTTTACTTGAAGAAATCAGCTAGAATTAGCCATAAACCCTACTCTGTATCTCCATTTACATGCATCTTTGCAGAAATCAGCTTAGAGCAGGGGTCGCAGCCCAAATGTTAAAAAGAGCCATTTTTACCTTTCGGCAAAAATCAGAATACCCTGAGAGCCTAATCCACAATGTTTTATGTCCATTTTACCATCATGGCTGTAAATTTGTCTCAGTATGTGCTAATGTGCTTGTATAGGCTACAAAATATATTATAAATCTAAACACAGATTAGCTTTAGCTGATCTATAGCCACTTTTCTCGCATCTCCAGCAGGAAACTTTTTTCTCAAAACTGGAATAGTTTCTAATAAAATGTCTCTCAACATTCGACTGTTTCACGAGGCTGATGTCGCTTCTCATCCGGCAGCTTTTTGTTTGAATTTTCACGTTCCACCTTGTAATGTAACTGCTGCACTTTTTAAGGTGGAATGGAAAATTCACATGAGAATCTGACGTCTGCTTTGCTGAGCACTGATCTTCAGGATTAATGGTTGGTGAATTATATATAATTGAAGTTATAGGATGCACTAACTCGTGGTAAAGACCATTTATTCCTTAAACTGTGTTAGAACGACCAGCAGAGGCGGTTTTTACTGCAATGGAGGATTACTTTATTTTTACGTATGAATCTAGTTCTGCTGTGGAGCCACAACAGGGCTGTAGAAGAGCCTCATATTGCTGACTCCTGGCCTAGAGTCTGAGCATTGTTGCTGGAGGTACCGGAGGCTTGGATTCTTGCAAAGTGACAGGAGTTTCAACTTTGGAATTAAGTAGAATTTAATTCACTTTCTCCGCAGAAAGTCCCACCTATGTGATCAGTCAGACAGTCCATCCTTTAAGGAAGCCCTGTAATGAGTGGCATTAGCTCATGTATCTTCCTTGCTTTATATCAGAGGCTCCCAGAGTCCAGATAGATCAATGCAAATTCTTGCGTTTTCTCCTCAACTGGCATAAAAACACCTGAATTAGCATTCATTGTCTAATTAACAAGCTTCTGAATATTAGTGGTGGACAGTAATTAGTTTCTGTACTTTAGTATTTTTGGTGTCTCTGTACTGAAGTTTCTCCGTTCTGGGCGACTTTTTCCTTTCACTCCACTACATTTCAGAGTCTAATATCCGACTTCTTCCTCCTACATTTTGAGAAATCTCTCCTTCCTTTTGGTTTCTGTGTGTATAAAAACGTCACATGTCAAAACGAAAGAAGCGCAAAGCCAGAGCACCAATCAGGGCCCAGCGGTCACTTTGTTTAGAGCTGGTTTTGACCTGTTGGTCATACCGACCCAGTGCAGCACGCGGTTCAACGTCAGCGCAGCAGCGTAAAACTTTGGGAGAGTCTGTTCAACATAAATGATGAACTAACCTAACTTTGTGTAAATAGAGCACAATATAGAAATATGTCCACATATGCAGTCGAGACTGACGCGGCTTTTTTCTGAATTTCTACAAACACCATTTCATTTTATAGTAAATGAGTTTGGGCTGGTTTATGTTTATGAACAGACGCCTACAGATCAACATAGTAAAGGAGCTCATCTGTGATCCTGAGTTTAAAGCCAGTTTTTATTCAACTTAAACTTGGAACTAAGTTGTAAATAAATCTGAAACTGAAACTTTGCTTGTGTGTAAAAAGTGATTTCAGAGCCACTCGGTTCTCCCTGATGGAAACTGTTTACCTTCAGTGTTTTGTGCTTCTGATCATTTTAATAGACGTCAGCGTCACTAATTAATGACGTTCTATTAAAAGACTGGTTTACCAAGAGAGACGCTGGAGGACTTTCACCTGAAATGAGTTCATGAAGCCAGTCTGGTTATAAAAATGATAACAGGACATCAGAGCCAGAATTACTCTTTTAGTACTTTTACTTTATACTTAAGTACATTTGAAGGGAAATACTTTAGTACTTTTACTCAAGTGGAGGTCTAAAGGGAGGAACTTCTACTTTTACTGGAGTGATATTTTACCTCGGATGTCTCTACTTTAACTCCACTACATGATTTTGTACTTCATCCACCACTGGTGAATGGCAGTAATTAAGTATTTGTACCAAAGTACTGAAATACGTCTTTTGACCATGTTCTTTATAAGAGTACCTTGATTTTTCATTTTCATTAAGGTTTACTTTCACTCAACCACATATCAGAGTTGACATTATTTTTTGGACAAATGTGTTGTTACTTAAAAAATTCAATTGCAAACCAATCATCGTGCAGCTATCACAAGGCTCTGTAGACAGACTAACCAGCAGTGTCTCAGATGTGCGTTTCTCAGTGGATGTTGCAAAATGTTGATCGTTGGTCCAGAAACTCTGAGAGAAATTATTTTGATTCTTTAGCTTCCTATACTAAACCTGAATTACGAAACCTGGGTGTGATCTTAGACTCTGAAGTCTGGCCTGTTCTCTCTCAGAGCGACGCAGATAAACCTGTTCATGCGTTTGTTACAGCAGAGTTGATCACTGTAATGCTCTTATTACTGGACTTCCTAAGAAAACTGTACATCCCTTACAACTCGTACAAAACACGGCAGCATCCTAACGAAAACAACACAGAGAGATCAGATCAGTCCTGTGTAGAAATAATTGCACTGGCTGCCTGTATCATTTAGGTGGATTTAAAGGTTCTGCAACTGGTTTTTAAAGCTCAAAATGACCTTAAAGGTCCGCTTACATCAGATTGTCTGTCTATATTTCGACACGTAATCCAAGATCTGCAGATAGTGGCCTTCTGCACATACCCTCTGTAAAATACAGAAAACATAGAGACTCGTTCAGTTATTCTGCTTCTGAACTGTGGAGCTCAATTCCACCTTTTATTGGACAGTCAAGCTTAGTGTTAAAGAGAGACGTTTTAGATGCATCTTAACTCGGCATTGAATTAAATGTGTTTTTTATCTTATTTGATGTTTAATTTTTTCTGATACTAAATACATTCTCATGATTTCTTGTATAACTGTTTTATCACCTGTCTGTAAACCACAGGCGTGATAATTTTTTATTATTATTATTAACAATTATTCTTATTCATATTAATCCCCTAAATATTGTCCAATCTCAGTTTAGCAACTCCAACTTGGCCTAATTAGAGTTACCAACTCTAACTAGGCCTAAAAACATCTAACTAGTTTTCAGAATTTAACGATACGTGACTGGAATCTTTTATAATCGGATACTCAAAGGTGTTCTACGAGTTTGGAGGTGGGGAGTGAAACCCTTATTTTACCCCTTTCCTAATCCAAAAGCAAGAGGATTTGTAGGATTGGGATTAAACAGTGCAGAAGACTGAGGTACCACTCACAAATCACCTAAACAGACAGGCACATCTGCTCTAAGGTAGGATAAGTTAGCTAGCTGGGCCTTTAAGCTGCTGAGATCACATTTTTTTTGTATGTGGCCTTCAAATGCAGGCTGGGAATCTTTTTGTCTACTTCTCTATGAACATTTGTATGAATTAATCCAAAGCACCAAGAATTTAAATGGAGTTTTCAATGCCATATTTGCTGTGCGTTTCTCAATAGTTTGTCAGACATAGCAAGGTTGATAAAGATAGTGGTTTACTTGGGTGATTTGTTTGACCTGTTGGACCCTGGATTAAATGGATATTAATGACCGTGAGTGGAAATATGTCTTTTCACACATTTAACAGACACATTCAACTGAAAGGGAATCAGAGCCTTTGCTTGAAGTTACTAAATACATTGTAACATACTTGCATTTTTACATGAATTCAAACCTGATTTTTTTTTAACATAGCCTTTGTGGCTATTGCTAAAAGAAAGATGGACATCCTTTGAGCCTCAGCAGTGGTTATATGACTCCAGGTAATATAATATTGCCTGGAATTCGAGGCTAGAGCAGCAGCTGCGCTGAGCAGAACTGCAACCCAGAGAATGAATGGATGATAAAGGGCCGTTCTGAAATTAACTGCTTTTTCCCTGCCTACCCAGCCACTGCTGCCTTTTTGTCCTCAGTCTTGGCAGTAGTTTCTCATCACCCTCCCATCGCCACCCCTCACGGCATTGCAAGACAAAAGAAGACTCAATTCTGGTCTCCGTCTCTGGAGTTCAATATTCCGTAAATCCACTCTTTATTTTTCTGTTTGCTGCCCATTGACGGCTCTAGCGGGACTGGCCTCTGCAGCACTGCTGTCCTTTTGACTTCAGCCCTCATCATGAGGTGGGCATGGAGGTATTTCTGCGGCTCTGTGTCTACACGCTGATTCTGTCGTCCACTCCTGCCCAGATACTCTCTTAGACAGAACTGACCCCTCCCAAAATGAAACAGTAGGAGTCCAGCTTTATTGGAAGAACACAACACAACACACCCAGCTAAATCTGCCTGGATTCTTTACCCCAGTGTCTGAATCACAATGCTCAGCGCTCCCCTGTCTGCCTGTGATATATTAATCTCTCTGGCGAAGAACTAGCATTATCACCAGCGCAACAAAACAGTGGTGCTGTCCAAATCGGAGCTGTATTATTTGCCTAAGCTCCCCTACGTCCACGCTATCTGCTACACTTTTGGCCCTGCCTGAATTCCTCTTGCATAAAAACACCGGGTTCATTGGCTGAGAAACATCAAAGCTTTCTCTAGCTTTTGTTGGCTTTGGCTGGAGATAACCTCATCTTCTCAAAACAAGGGCTCTATCAGAACAATGGGTCAACCAGGCCTGTCCCAGAGGTCACAGATATAGGATAATAACCCATAGCTCAGGTTCATGCTGGGTCTCGCATGATGGATTGGGCCTGCTTTCACTGCCGCACGGACAACACATAAAGCCTTCTGCACCATAAAGCTAAGCTCATGGAAATGGAGAGTGAGGAATGGAGAGAGCATGGAAAATCAGCCCATTGGGACAAGCATGATGATGTGTAATAGCTAAAGCTGTAACACTTGCTTGACCGGCAGTCCCTGCATGAGCTTTGTACTGGTTTCTTGATTACTCATATAGAACTGGGCACCGTGTTGTCATGACTGACACAAGTAGTAGTCCATCATATCATTTTCATCATATCATTTCTGATGATAACTTCTACTCTTAGGCCCAATCACACTTCTTCTTTTCACCCCTACCCTTTGTTTTTGAGTGTCATCTTGTCCCTTGGTACTGAGTTACAAGGGGTAGTGGTTGAAATCTTGCCCTACAAACAAAACAATGCTTCATTATCAGCTACTAGCGCCGCTCTGTAGGCGACCCTGCCCGTCTGCAGGGACAGCAGAGGAGGGGAAAGTTCAGCTCCTCACTGCTGGGCTTTAGTTACATTTAGGGATCATACGCCTTCAAAGAGGGGGGCAATTATTTATTATCACCCCCCCCAATTCTTCAGTGATATGAAGCTGAAGTCAGAGATTCACCACATTCTTGATGGAATTCTCCCGTTCCACCTTAAATAGAGCAGCAGTTACTTTCTGGCACTTCAGGCATCAAAACGGCTGGAATATTATGTGATACTTTCCTAATCCCACAAACAGGGAAATTCCACCTCTGCATTTAACCCATCCGTGAAGTGAAACACCACATGCACACTAGTGAACACACACACTAGGGGGCAGTGAGCACACTTGCCCGGAGCGGTGGGCAGCCCTATCCACGGCGCACGGGGAGCAATTGGGGGTTAGGTGTCTTGCTCAAGGACACCTCAGTCATGGACTGTCGGATCTGCTGGGGATCGAACTGGCAACCTTCCAGTTGTTCTGCCGTCTTGCCGGTTTTTCTTTTGTTTATCATCTCTCTGTTTGGCATGCGTCTCTGAAAAACCTCCGTTTGGAGGGTCATGTAGCCCCAACACTTCGCCCCACCCCCTCTATCTCAACAATAGGGCTAAGTGGTAGGGATGAGGAGTAATATGGGATTGGGCATTAGTGTTTCCCCCACCACTAAAATCATCAGGCAGGCTCAGCAAAGAGAAACTCAAAGAGAGACTGCAACAGACTGATGTCCACAGTGTTTGTTTACTTTCTTATGGTCTTCCTTTTTAGTAGTGGGTGGTATATTGGTTCAGTTGAAATTAATCAGTGTACTAGTGCAAAAAATGATATCTTAACAAGTGGAAACATCTTAAATGTAGTCAATGAATCTAATATTTCTCACTATGAGACTGTAGTAATATTATGTGAATATTATAAGATTATTCCAGCTGTTTCTATAAATATTTACTTGTTTCAAGTAATTTTATCTAGTGAAAGTGTCGCATTCCATTGGCAGGTTAGTTTACTTGTTTTGAGAAATAATGAAGATAATTTTGCTTGTTTCAAGAAGTAATGCTTAAAACGAGTAACGTGGTCGGCCAATGGAACAAGACACGTTCATTAGACAAGTACAAAATGTCTGGAATAAGTTGCATAAATCTCACAATGTTCTTACAACAGTATCATAATGAGAATATTAAATATATGGACTATGTTTAAGATGTTTATACTTGCTTCATTGTTTGCAGTGCATGCCACAATTAAACTACAATGTGCAAACCCCTCTAGTATTATCCCTTTAATCTGTGTGACTGAGTTTGTATCTTTCCAAATGAAGATGCAGCAGTACCTCCATCACCTCCCGCTGTCTAGTTCGCTGCATCTGAAGTAGTTCAATTTGTTATTGAGGCCGTGGACATAAAGGAACGGACAGTCTTTTGGGGTTAGGCTCAGCTTAACATGAGCACCATACTAATTACTGTGCTTCCTCTTATACCACCTGGGAAGCCGCCTGACTCGGTCCACTGCACACAACAAGCACTGGGCCAGCTGTTACTGATAAGCTGAATGACTAATATTTTTCAAATTAGATGAAGCTAAAGTTGGCTTCTTATTTAAATGTCCTGTTTCACCTTAAATGATTTAACAGTTATAGTCAGGCGTCTGTTCAGATACCAGAGTCCTTACAGGAAAGTCTGTTCTCTCAGCGGCCGTCTTTGCAACGCCACCAGGCAGTTATTTCCAGCCTTACAAGACCAGACTCCTCTCGCTTTGAACAGGGAGAGACCAAAATTGTTCTGGTTATAATCTCCATACCAAGGAGGAGCTTTCCCTGATAGCGTTAAAAATATCTTCTCCATTCTCTTCTTCATTTTTTTCTCCACCCACGGCATAAGCAGCAATCTGATTGGTTCTTAAGGGTGAGACATTCTCTGCGACCAGATGCCACATTATTTATTTCTGGGCCTACCGACCTGCCGACCTGCCTGCCGACCTGCCTGCCGACCTACCTACCTATATACCTATCGACCTACCTGCCGACCTGCCTACCGACCTGCCTGCTGACCGACCTACCAACCTGCCTGCTGACCAACCTACGGACCTACCTACCCACCTACCCGTTCATATTTTAACCAGTGACCAGTCTCCTCATTTATAATGTCTGTGGTTAGATGCTCTGTTTAAGGTGGAACAAAAAATTCTTACAAAATGCTACAAAATTAGAAGCCAACACCAGCCTTGTACACATCAAGCCATCTTTGCCAGGCTTCTGGAGCTGGTATTAGAAAGCGTTATTGATGTAGACTTATGTAAATATTGTTCAGTTTGTTTTTCACAATAAAATTACTTAAGATTTATTTGCCAAAATGAGCAGCAACCATGTGCTTTCTGCATATCATTACACCTTATACACCTTACATGACGCTCCAGGAGTGTCAGATCAGCCAAGCTAGTGACCGTCATGGCCTAAACATTCAATAAATAATCAGTCGTTAATTAAAAAATGTCAGTTACAAAGTTTTACTCTTTCTATCATAATTTCATAATCTCTGTTGTAGCCTAGAAGAGAATAGGTTCCTCTTTTGAGTCTTGGTTCCTCTCAGTGTTTCTTCCACCTGTTCTTGGAGTGTTTTTCCTGCCACTGTCTATCTTGTCTTGGGATTAGGCCTTAAAGATTTTGACTTGGATTTCTGGAATGTCTTATTGCGACTGTTGTTAAACTGCTGTATAAATAAAATTGTATTTAACAGAATTGAAAAACATAAACTGTTAAAAAAAATCCATGTGCATGTTACCAAGAGGCCAGTAGGAGGCACTGTTGGGCCTGGTTTCTGTGCCCTCAGCTGCAAATCTTCAGAGAAAACAATCCAGCTGTGAGCTTGACTACTGATTGTCACAGCTAACATTGTTGGTTCCTTAAAGCAAGAGAGCAAACATCGATCCGGTTCAGTGACACAGGAGAATCTATCATCGCTGGATACAGTTGTTTCAGACACACACCAATTTGTTACCAGCTTGAACCTGCACTGTTTCAATTCTAGGCAATATGAGAGAATCTCTGTGAAAGGCTTTCTGTTGTATTAGGGCGTCATGCTCATAGATATGTAGAGATATCGTCCCATAGGGTTGCACTCGGAGAATGTGAAGTGTCTGTAATTGCTTTGTGCGGTGTGTGTGTGTGTGTGTGTGTGTGCTGCTTGTCCTTTCCCCGTGACCCCCTGGCACTGGAGCTGCCATGCCAGCACCCATTATGGCAGCCATTCATCTCCATCTTCCAGCGCTATACCAGCACAACCACACTCCAGAGACTCCTTTATGTTGCGCGTGTGTCATTGAACCCTAAAATGATGGCTCGGCCAAAAACCCCACAAAACTTAAATGGTTTTATCTTTATGACGAATGTAGTAAATCGGCCAAAACGTCCTGTTTGGTGTCTAAAGTTTGTTTCTTTTAAGATGAGATGATCCTTTATTAGTCCCACAACGGGGAAATTGAGTGTTACAGCAAGAAAGGAAGAGCAAGACACAAGAAAAAGAAAAGAAGTAATAAGAAGAAAAAGTAATTAACTTTAAGTACTTAAGGTTTTTTACAGTTTGCTACTAGTTACTATATATATATATATATAATTACACACATACACACAGTACTGTGCAACAGTCTTAGACACCCAAGACACATTTTCAAAATCTATTTATTTGTGTAGTTTGTGTTTATTTGCTGAGAAAAGTGTTAATATTTGAATAAACAATTTATAGAATAATAAACAGCGATTTTCTGGATGTGTGTTTCTTTACCCATCTCCAAGCCTCTCCTCGAGGAAGCCCAGCATTATATGTAGTTAAAAAGCAGCTCCTGGTTTGACCAATCAGAGCTCAGTAAATTGAGCTCATGATGTCATTGATATTAATGAGTCTCTGTGGCGGCTGTGAAGGTGTCCAGGAAAAATATGGACCCAAGAAATTCTTGTTACTGTTTATTGTTTTTCTGTTTATTTGAATTGTGAATACGACTTTATTCTAATGTATATGGTGATAAACTCACTGCTGAGGTCAACTGGTTAAAAATCTGCTTAGATGCCTAAAACTTTCACACAGTAGTGTGTGTGCACGTGTATGTATGCATGTATGTATGTGTGTGTGTGTGTATGTATATGTGTGTGTGTGTGTGTGTGTGGTATGTGTATGGGTATGTGGGTATATATATATATATATATATATATAATATACTGGATAAAATTATAGGCGCAGGTGCAAAATTCGGCCTGTACATTTACACAGTTGATGTAAGACTAAATAAAACTTCCCTCATGATTTCTCTGATTTTTTTCTTTTTTTTTTTTTTTTTTTTTTTAATAATCCTGTTTCATAGTCACGCTGCATCTGTAAAACAGCTCATCACAAAACCAAATATCAACCTTTGAGAAACCATAAATATTTTTAAGAGCTTTGTATAAAACAGATTCTTGTTACTTTTTATATCATTGACATTTTACTACATTTAAAAAAATTCTATTTTATTAAAAAAATTAAGTTGTCCACGATTTTGGTCAGTTGTGTCATCGGGACTCGTTACATTTTATCACAGTATTTTCAGCTCTATTTAACTGCTTCTTTGGGTTGCGGCTCATCAGAGAGGAAGCATCTCAAGGCGTGAGAAGGCGAGTCACCCACTATATTTCATCAATTTATTAATTATTTTGTTTATCAAAACAGAACTTCTATGAGTCACTGGCATTTTGGGCTTTAATGTGTAATTAAAATTTTGTCAAAAATAATAGCATATCATTTTATTAATGATTTTAAATAGTTGCACAAGTTACCTGACCACCATCGAGTCAGCCAATTTAGAAAGTCCTCAGTTTTAACCAGAGTGTCACTGGAGTCTCGGTCACTGGAGTCTCGGTCACTGGAGTCTCGGTCACTGGAGTCTCGGTCACTGGAGTCTCGGTCACTGGAGTCTCCGTCACTGGAGTCTCCGTCACTGGAGTCACACCACACCAGTGACTGTAACATGCGTTTGGAATTCAGCTCTCCTTTCTGCCTGTGTGAAAACAGGAGATGTTAATGGACTCATTAAGGTTATTTAGGTTTGGGATGAAAGAAAAACGAATCCACCTGAATTCCCACAAATAGAGGATGACCCACATACCTTCATGCTGACTGATGGGGGAAGAGGGAGGGCCATCCTGCCCACCCAGAGGCAGTGAATCGGCTTTTCCACCATCACACGTTTTGCCGTCACTCCCAAACAGACCACCATATCAAGTACCCATGCTGAATTCGGTTTCACCTGTCGTCAGGGTATCAGACGTGTCAGTCTGGAACTTATTGAGCTAGTCAAGCCGCTGATTTGTCAAACTGAGTCATTACAGAATCATAGTGAGGTGTTACAAGGAGTCAAATGGCTGGCATTTAACAAACAAACAAAAAAATCACGATTTTTGCAGAATTGCATTCTGTGACTGACATAAAAAGCGGAGTGAAAGGTAAATCAGAGGCGTATCTTTCTTGCTGCTGTTTGTTTTTACTGTTGATGTTAGATTTACACGAGACATTAAATGACTGCACAAGTCAACAGAGCGCTCCGGCTGATCTTACAACACTCTCATGCCATGGGGAAAGTTACACGACTAAGACACGATAGTTCTGGGTTCTTTTTTGTGATCAGCTTTTCATTGTGTTTTATGTTCCACTTTACAGGATGGGTGAGGAAAGGTAAGGGGTAGGGGAAAGCTGGATGGGGATTGGAGGGTGAACATTTTTATGAATACGCACAAATCAAAAATAAAAATAAAGGCAATACATAAACAACCAAACAACTGAACAGCATTACATAAATTAATTGGACACTAAAATTCTTGAATAGAGTGAACTAAATTCTCCCAGTTTCTTATTGTTGACCCTATTTGCCTTTATTGAGCTTTGCTGTACGATATGTTTTGAAAACTAGATAGCCACAATTTCATAGCTGAAAGCTTTGGGAAGATCCAGAGAGTTCTTGCTTATCTGTAAAACCTGCCATCACCATCCTTCACTGAATCGAAGAGTCATCACTTTAGAACATTCCCAGAACATATCGCTCTTATCGGGACAAAGCCTTGTATCTCCCTTTTTGCCGTTTTTCAGTTTTTGACATCATTTGAAATTACCTGTCACCATTTATGTTGTTTGTAAACTTCATGATGAATGGAGCAAAAGAAACAGCCCAAATTTACGTGGAAAAATCTCTGGTTCCATTGACTTACATAAAAAGTAAAGTAGGTTTTTCCTTCTGCTTCCTTCTCCTAAACTTACCATTTTGGAGATACGAATTTTTGATACGACAACGTTTTATATGCAATATGCGTAAATGTACCAGGTGCAAAATTACAAATATTACAGGTATAACTAGAAATGTGTTTCATTTAATATCTCATGTAAGGTGTTGCATATGCTCTGTGAATTATTTTATAATAGATGTGCCAAATTTCAGAGGAGTGACTTAAATTAGCACATATAGTGTTCCAATCCAAGGAAGGACCAGTACAGGAAGGCTCTCGTTCCCAGAGTTGTTCAGTTGTCTACTGTTAAATATCGTTGCTGTCTGCACAAAACCTTGTATTTCAAATTATGTGTCGTTTTTGAGTTTTTGACATGAATCATGTTTGATATGAAAATTCCTGTTGCCCTTTATATTGTGTCAAAATTTCATGATGAATGGACAAAGAAATGGCCCAAAATTAATTGGACAAACATCTGGTTCCATTGACTTACATTTAAACTAAAGTCAGTTTTTTGCCCCTCCTGTAAATCTACTATTTTGGGGATACAATTTTATTAGATTTTTTTTTTTCTGACAACAGCTGTGGTCTATATAGCCCCGTAGATTGTCCAAACATAGTTCTGGGGTCTGCTTTTATACATACTATGCTGTACCATACTGCCAGGTAGAAAAATGGCATTGGATTCCTGCCCACAGATGGCTGTGGCATATGCGGAGGATGAAATTTATGATGGCCAGTGCTTAGACTGTTCATCAGTATGTCTTGATTGATTGACTACGTTTGGGCTGAGAGGACAATGTGGCAGAAGCACTGCTTTAAAGAAAGCCACTTCTTTAAGTGCTCAATCTGTGTGCCCTGTTTCAATGAGTGCAGGTCTGAGCCAAGCTGACAATAATTAGTCAAAACAAACCAAACATCAGACACAACATTTCATTCCAAGCTGCTCTCTGGTTAGCTTTGTCTAGTTTTAGTTTTTGTTCCTCAAAGAGCTCCGCTGCCTGTCCACAGTCACACACACACTTCTCTTTCTCCCTGTTTCTCTCTCTGACTCACACGTGCGCTCACACACACACTCCCTTTTTATACACAATATCAGGCCACAAATTCATTCATATGCCCCAAATGCATTATGTGATCACAAACCATGTATTTGAGGTAAAAGGTAAAATATCACTCCAGTAAAAGTAGAAGTTCCTCCCTTTAGACCTCCACTGGAGTAAAAGTACTAAAGTATTTCCCTTCAAATGTACTTAAGTATAAAGTAAAAGTACTAAAAGAGTAATTCTGGCTCTGATGTCCTGTTATCATTTTTATAACCAGACTGGCTTCATGAACTCATTTCAGGTGAAAGTCCTCCAGCGTCTCTCTTGGTAAACCAGTCTTTTAATAGAACGTCATTAATTAGTGATGCTGACGTCTATTAAAATGATCAGAAGCACAAAACACTGAAGGTAAACAGTTTCCATCAGGGAGAACCGAGTGGCTCTGAAATCACTTTTTACACACAAGCAAAGTTTCAGTTTCAGATTTATTTACAACTTAGTTCCAAGTTTAAGTTGAATAAAAACTGGCTTTAAACTCAGGATCACAGATGAGCTCCTTTACTATGTTGATCTGTCGGCCTCTGTTCATAAACATAAACCAGCCCAAACTAATTTACTATAAAATGAAATGGTGTTTGTAGAAATTCAGAAAAAAGCCGCGTCAGTCTCGACTGCATATGTGGACATATTTCTATATTGAGCTCTATTTACACAAAGTTAGGTTAGTTCATCATTTATGTTGAACAGACTCTCCCAAAGTTTTACGCTGCTGCGCTGACGTTGAACCGCGTGCTGCACTGGGTCGGTATGACCAACAGGTCAAAACCAGCTCTAAACAAAGTGACCGCTGGGCCCTGATTGGTGCTCTGGCTTTGCGCTTCTTTCTTTTTGACATGTTACGTTTTGATACACACAGAAACCAAAAGGAACCACAAATTTCTCAAAATGTAGGAGGAAAAAGTCGGATATTAGACTCTGAAATGTAGTGGAGTGAAAGGAAAAAGTCGCCCAGAACGGAGAAACTTCAGTACAGATACACCAAAAATACCAAAGTACAGAAACCAATTACATTTACTCAGTTACTCAGGTACTGTCCACTACTGGTTGTCACTGTCATAAGAAAATGTATATCTACCACCTGTTAACTTTACAGTCAAAGGAAAAACATTCTTAACTTTGGATGGAACAATAATTTTATTCTAGTTCATTTTGAATCATTAATATTGCTCTTTGTCATGAAGGCGGCTGGCATTTTTTAAATGGTATAACCCAATGTGCTGCCATGTGCTGGATGTTACAAATGCTGCCCTCTCAGGCTTGAGTACAGTATCACTTTCACTCATGCAAACACGCTCTGTTTAAGAGTCTGTTCGATGCAGGTGTCACTCATGAGTGTGTATGGGTACTTGAGCTCTTGTTGAACCGTTTGAGGTGCCAGAGTTTGAATGTTAAAATCTCTATTCTTATATTGTTATATATTTATTACGGGATCAAATGAATACAGAGACAATACGCAGACCAACAATTCCGTGTGAAATGCAGATTTTATGTTTTAAGAGATCCTTTATTGCTGAAAGCTACCATTAAAATGTGTTTATCTGATTAACTGTCATCGTCCACTAAGGAGGGAAAAAAGACTAAGGCGATGACGAGGAGTCCTCATCAGTGTCCTGTGGGGTTAATTGTAGTTTTAGCTCATTAGCTCACCCCAGCCTCAGTTATGTTACTCATCTAAGATAGATAGACAGAGCTTTATTGATCTGGAAGGGAAATTGCAGTCTTACAGTAGCAAGATGTGTATATAATTGCAATATACTTACATATATTTGGCAGACATAAAAACAGACATAAAAACAGACATAAAATAGGCAGAAATAGAAAAATATGCATTAGTTAGTTAGTTATAATGAGTAATAAAATATATCTATTGCACATTTACATAGCATATAGGACAGATTTGTTGTATTTACGTGAGAACAAGTATTGCCCTAAGTGGTATGAGGTAGTTTACCACTTTAACAAATACCTAAAAGCAAATAAATTCTATATAAATCTGACATGAAAAGCTATTGATTTTCCTCCTCTGTTTTTGAATAATGAAACACTTTCTGAAATGTATTCCTCTGTGTGATGCTAAATTTTCAATATCAAAATTAAATTGCAAGGATCTGATCTACAGCCGTGAACGAACTGGGCGGCAGAACTCATCAAAATCCCCATTTCTGCTAGACATTTTCCAAACAATGAAACTTTTCTGACGGCGTGTTCAGTGATTGGATGCTGCAGCTCCCTAATCTAATGCATTTGGTCCCTGTTTGTTACCACACTATGTGAAATGTCATACCTCTTCTGCTACGTTGCTTAACTAAGACTAAGATTTTGACCTGTAAATATACAAAAACACACACACACGCGCGCACACACACACACGCCTGGCGTGATGTTGTTTATATTACTCCTCTGGGTGGTGAGCGAACCGCTCTGGCTAGTGAATGAGTTGAATACTGCAGTGATGGGCGAGGGACAATAGTAGGGATGATGGGCTTTTTGTGTTGCCTACAATAACAGCAAGCAGAACAAGGGCTCTTATGAGGACAAGCTGGCATTTCCTCTCCCTCTTTTCCCCCAGAATCGCTCCGTTCTCACTTCCTGATTGATTTCGTGTAATTGTCAGGGACGGTTTTTACACCGGCTCGTTAATAGCAGCTCAGGCCCTGAAGGGTGGAACGGTGATATCGGGCCAATTACACAGCTGTGTGGGCTGGCGTAATCAGAATTACTATATGAAAATGACTCATTCCCCAGTGTATGTTTCTGTGTGTGTGTGTATTTACAAAGGAAATTGGGTCATATTGCGTTGGAGAATGAGTTATAATAGATTACACTGAGATCCTTTTAATTCAACAAGTCCAACACATGAAGCGTAAGTCTAGAGATTCTCGCAAGAGTTGTTTTTTGATTCAGAGCAAATGAGACTATACTGGTGAAAAGTTTCAGATACTTGAATTCTGAGTATATGATCCCTTTCTATATCCTAGTATAGGCATAGTTTTGTCCACTTTTTTACAATAATTTTTTTTTTTTTTATTTAACAGAAACACCTACCTTGTTGGTGCACATTGTAGGTGTCGCTAGAGATTGTGGTTTATCTTTTTACATGCGCAGTTTTTGTTTATTATCCTCCAGCTCTTCATCAGCGGTCAGTTTCCGCAGTGATGGGGAGGTGTTACCACTGCATTACGACTTTTCCTTATAACATGTACCAACTCAACGCTTACCATGTCACTGCTGTGCTGAGAATGATCCACTACCTGGCCACTCTGGCCAGCAGTAGGTGGTCTTATTACCATTGACAGATGGGGTGGCAAATATAGCAAAAGATGGCCTGCAGTCTGTCATTTTCACTCTCCAATTGCACCTGTATGGTAAAATGGGCAACGCATGTAGGTACAGAGTGGTGTACCTAATAAATTGGCAACTCAAAGTGCATATAGGCTGATGTTGTTAAAAATGCTTCCAAGCACAATGTCAAAAAACATACATCAAATGCAAGCGCGCTCTTGATCAGGGGGATTCTAAACCTGACTGAAGACACGCGTCGGTGTTGGTTTGATTCACTTGTTCTGCTTTGTTTTTGGAGCACTGACAGCAAACTAGCTTAGAAACTACACAAACCCTGAAAGCATCACTTTATGCATTGCGAGCCTCAATTATATTCTCTGGTAGCGCTCGCGGGAGCTCTGAGTAAGTGCTGTAAGTAGGTAAACAGTGTTGTAGGCCGGCGCCTTATGACTGCAGTCGGAGAATTCCTTTAGCATTCATTTCACTGTTTATGAGCTTCGGCCTTTAACATGCAGTCAACATCACTTAAAGTGCTCCTCAAACCAGCACGCTCATCTAACGTTTTACCATATGGTGTCAGTGAACTGTTACAACATCTATAATGAGGGGTAACATGGCAAAAATGATATCATGATATGATATTTGAAAACATTTGTCACAAAAAAGGAAAAAACATTAAACGACTGGTAAAAATACATAAAGATGCTACCATAATAGTGAAATCCAATCAGCTGTGCCTTCCTATGCAGATAATGCAGTTACTATTGACTAATTTTGTTGTATAAAGGGCCCATGTCCTACATTTTTCTCATCTAAAATTTTTTTTTTGAGGTCGGTTTATGTACCAAAACTTTTCACGTGACCATTTTCCAACTTCTCTTCTTGTCTTTATCTCGATGTAAACATGTTTTTGTTACTGTGCCTTTAAGACTGATATGTAAATAAGCTCTGTTCTCATTGGCTGTCCTGTTTTGCCTCATTTAGAAAACGCTCAGAGGCCAGAGGCTGAAACACTGCTTATAACTTCAGCATGAATGGGCGGAGCCAAACTGCTATAGGATAAATAGGTGGATATATGTAGTTGTATTAGTTATCGTGACATCACAGGAACAAAATATAGGCTGGTTTTGAAACATTAACAATATTTACATACTACTTTAATTCTTTTATCTAGGAAAAAAAAGTGAGGGAAACTTTCTATGATATGGGCCCTTTAAAGCAGTTGTTCTCAAATTAGTCCTCAGGGGCCCCCCAGATAGTCCAGGCTTTTGTTTTATCCCATTTTTGGGGGCTCTGATCGAGCATAAATATGGAAAGACTTGGGGCTTTCAGGACCATTTTAAGGGCTACTAGTTTTATGGTTCTTTAAGGTTCTATTTATTTGATCCAAATCATGATACGTGTGCTCTTCTCTGAAAAAACATACTGTGATGTTATTTTTCACAATAATGGTAACGTAGCATCTTGCTTGTAAAAGCTTGTTTGGCTGTCGGTCAAATTCTTTAATAATTACACAACACTGTATTATGCTCTCAATGGTTATACACCTTAGTGACCTCAGCTACTCTTATGAACCATCACTTCTACATGGATCTCATAGTACTGTCCACCAGGAATAATGAAACAGCAGGGAGGAGAGCTTGTTCCTTGGAATAACATCCCAGTCAGTGTTTGAGATCATTTAGGCCAAATCTAGGCTGAAAATCTACTCGCTTAGTTGCTGAGAAGTTTGTTGTAACATCCAGGTAAAAAGTGCTATTCAAGTAAAATGGAACTGATTGCTGTGTTCGGACTGGCTCATCCTTTACTCGTTCTCTTTTCACTACATAGTGCAGGGGTCATCACGTGGCAGTGTAACAGAGTTACTGCTCGTAAAGGCAGTGACGCATGTTAGGTCGGGTCGGCAACCTAAATGTTAAGAACATCCATCGTTTCAGTCCACCTTGGAAGCCATAACATTTTATGTAATGTTATACTGTTTTTTACTAGTAATATGTCTGTGTGTGCTGATGTCCTAGCAAAGACTAAAAAACATAAATGAAAATGTAGACAGACTTTGCTCTGCTTTAAGCTTCAGCTCAGCTATAGCCACTTTTCTCACATCTCCAGCAGGAAACTTTTCCTCAAAAGTAGAACAGTTTCTTGTCTCTCAGTGTTTGTTTTTATGAGGTGTCGCTTCTCATTCGCCGACGTCTTGTTCAAATTTTCCCATTCCACCTTAAATAGTGCCTTAGGTGATAGAATTTAACTCGTAAGTTGACAGCAAGGCAAGATTGATGTCTAAGATGCAAAGGAGACCAGCACTCTGTGCGCCAACCTTCAGGGTTAAAAAAAAAAGGCATTTAAAACTATTTATGAATAAACTTCAGCATCTATGACCATTTATTGTTGGCAGTGTGTGTTAGAAGGCTCAGGAAGGCTTCATGCTACTTCAACAGATGCTTATTTTATTTTTCACCTAAAAATGGGCAGTCATGGGCTGCAGGTTAGGGAACCAGCTTCGTGACCAGAAGGTCGCTGGTTTGATCCCCAGAGCCGACAGTCCATGACTGAGGTGTCCTTGAGCAAGACACCTAACCCCCAACTGCTCCCCAGGCGCCGTGGATAGGGCTGCCCACCGCTCCGGGCAAGTGTGCTCACTGCCCCCTAGTGTGTGCGTTCACTAGTGTGTATGTGGTGTTTCACTTCACGGATGGGTTAAATGCGGAGGTGGAATTTCCCCGTTTGTGGGATTAGAAACGTATCACATCATATTCCAGCAGTTTTGATGCCTGAAGTGCCAGAAAGTAACTGCTGCTCTATTTAAGGTGGAACGGGCGAATTCCATCAAGAATCTGGTGAATATCTGACTTCAGCTTCTTATCACTGAAGAATTTGGGGGGGTGATAATAAATAATAGCCACCCTCTTTGAAGGCGTATGATCCCTAAATGTAACTAAAGCCCAGCACATGACTGAGGTGTCCTTGAGCAAGACACGTAACCCTCAACTGCTACCTGGGCACTGCGGATTGGGCTGCCCACCGCTCCCTGCCCCCTAGTGTGTGTGTATTCTTTAGTGTGTATGTGATGTTTCACTTCACAGATGGGTTAAATGCGGAGGTGGAATTTCCCCGTTGTGGGATTAAAAAGGGTCTCTTAATCTTAAAATCTAATTCTGCTGTGGAGCCACAACAGGGCAGGTAGAAAGCTACATGTTGCCAAATCCTGGACTAGGTAGTTTTAGTGGTTGAGTGGGTCAGAGGTCCTAGAAACATCACCAAACAAGTTGGTTTTCAGTCCCCAAAGTGCTCTCAGTTTATTGAAGCTTCACACTCAAAATACTTACACATCGCCATCCCACCCCTACACCCCTGGGTGACACGAGCACAGAATAAGACAAGGCACTGATATGACATCAGTCATATCCATCATAATTATTATATATCCGTATGCACAGATACATCATGATACCATTCACATCTTTTATTAATTAGCTCTGATCATCATTTTTCCACAGGTGCCTCTCTCCATGGCTTTGTGCTTCACCTGGATCACCATGGACCCTTCCAGAAGGGGATCACCTGAGCTCCCACGCCTGTAGTGGCATCATCACGGGTAAGTAAACAGTCAGTCTTTGTCTAATGTTCCGATTACAGTCTGTAGCAGCCTCTTGTGAGGTGAGGTGCATCGAAACAGTGGGGTGATTTGTCAGGTCTGCCTGACATCATCATGGGTGGACTGCAGTCCAGATGCAGACCCTGCAAAGCATTTCAGCGGACCGAAAGAAGTGCTTGACAAACATTCTGTAGCAAAGCTGATTAACATACATAGAAAAAAAGGTCAAATTTGAGTGATATAAGTGAACATGAATCTAAGTGGCTTATGTAGCATTCCAGTGCGGTTTATCCAGTCGTGTACATTCATGTAAACCACTTACCTGAAGGCAGCTCATCAGAAGAGACTGCAGGGCTCGATATCAGAAAAGAAAGCAAATAACTTCATGCATTTTATAGATTTTTATCTGGTATTTTTGGTCGTGAAGCAACTTCAGCTGTGTTTACCTGTAGAGATGTTTGCCGAACTGATCGAATACATTATATATACTGATTATAGATTAAGACTAAGGTGTTTATGCTCACTCTACTCAACAATCTGATCTCCATTTACACTCACACTACAAGGAATCCAAAATCATGCACATGCATGGCTTATTGTAGACATTCCCATGACAATGAGCATCCCGTGAGGTCCAGTCAGAGTGAGATGAGCAGCAGTGAGCAGTGATTGTGTTTTTAACTGCTTTAAAATGACGTCAGACTCAGGAAAACGTCCCTCACATGTCCTTATTAAAGAAGGCCGAGAGGAAGACGTCGTGTTCTGAGACGCATAAGCTGGACGTCCGTCCCGCCGCCGTCTTCTAAAGATCAGAGCAGAAACTTCTCATAAACATCTCCTCTGCAGAGCAAAGTTACTTAAACGTTCTGATAGGGAATGTAATCAGATACAGGCATTTACACGGATGTTATTCTTCTATTGGACAAATTATTTACAGGATTACCATGACTGTTTCTGTAGTGACACAGCTGAAGAAAGCTAGCCAGTCCATGACAAACACAGCTTTGAACAGCTGTCACACATAAAACATCGTATTTTTCATTAAAATGTGTTTTGCAAGTGGCAGTTTTTAATGTTCCACACTGACTTTCAGACTTTGGGACACATTTGCTTCAAAACAATAGGATGTAACTGCTCACCATGTGGCCATGAGGGGCAGGGATGCAGCCTGGCTAAAACGAGACTCCGCCTACAGTCTAAATCTTTCGGCAGTGACATGAAAATGTTTACAGCATTGTTTTTTTTTTTTTGGGGACTTTTTTTTTTTTTTTTTTTAATTTAAAAATGATTCCTGGTAGCTCTAAATCTAAAAAATTCTTAAAACTGCACTTCAAATAAAAGGTATTTTTAAAAACAACATTTACAAAAAAAGTTGTGTGTTTTTGTTTTTATACAAGTTTAAATTTTGGGCTTAGGGTTTGGGACAGACACCTCCCAATAGAAAGTACCCTGTAAATGATGTTATACATTTAGCTTTAGCTTTATCATTATTATTAGCTTTATCATCATTATCTCTATTAATGCGTTGAGTTTAAATAGTTTAGAGCATAATCTTTATGAATATCTAAGACATGAATATTCATTTCTTTCCAACATTTTTTTTGTACTATGGGGCAGCAGTTTGAACTAGTATGCAGAAGGTTCCACTTAGTGCACTGTGTCTTTAATTAGGAGGGCTTCTGTAGTGCAGCCTCTATCTCTACTAGTCCAATGGCTGGTTTAAAGCACTGCTGGCAGTAGATGGAAAATCATCTGCATTCATTTCAATGGCAGTCACAAGTGGTTCTCGCTGACAGTAAACAGATTTTTTACCACCTCCAGTGTAGCAGATTTTCTGTTCTATGTGTGAATTTATGCAGATTGGCCAGTTCAGTAATATTGCAGTAGGGGTGAATATTTTTGCATGTCCAATGCGAGCACTGCGGCCGGTGTTAGAGCAGATTGCTCTGTTCAACATGACACCGATAACTCTGTGTTATCAGAGAGATTTCATTTAGCTTCTGTGAGTGTGTGAAGGAGTATAGCGCACTAGGTGGTCTTACTGACTGTTAGAGTTCGCTCACTGGGGGTTTTAAAGGTCTACTACTGAAGCACGACTAACACTTCATGGCTCTGTGCACAGGATGAAAACCAGATCAGCTACTTCAAGTTCCAGGGAATCTAATGCCCAATCCCACTTCATCTCTCACGGCTACCACGTGACCCTTAACCCTCGGTGCACGTTCACGTCTAGGGGCTGGGTGTCCTGATTTTAGTTGAAATGGAGGGGGAGGGTGAAGTGTTGGGGCTACAAGAAAAACTGGCGAGATGGCTGAACAAGAGACCAAAGAAACCCACAAATGTGAGAATTTACTCTGTTAAATTACAATAACCACTGTTTTATCTTCGTTTAATGTCGCTTCAGTGCATTATGGTCCTTCATAACGGGGGGATCATTTTCTGATGTCAGATGTTTTGCCTACTCAACATATTACGTCTTTGTTTATTTGTTTATTTGAAATATATTTAGCACAGCTAAGAAATGGGCATTGTACATTTACAATTTGCAGAAAAAAAAATTACATTCCTGCTTGTTCCTTGTATATGACGTGTTAACTTATTTTCACTTCACAGATCAGGCCTAACGTTCTGACCACCTCCTTGTTTCTACGCTCACTGCCCACTTTATCAGCTCCACTTACTGTATAGCTGCACTCTGTAGTTCTACAGTTACAGACTGTAGTCCATCTGTTTCTCTGATACTCTGTTACCCTGTTCTTCAGTGGTCAGGACCCCCATGGACCCTCACACAGCAGGTACTGTTTGGGTGGTGGATCATTCTCAGCACTGCAGTAACACTGACGTGGTGGTGGTGTGTTAGTGTGTGTTGTGCTGGTCTGAGTGGATCAGACACAGCAGTGCTGCTGGAGTTTTTAAACACCTCAGTGTCACTGCTGGACTGAGAATAGTCCACCAACCAAAAACATCCAGCCAGCAGCGTCCTGTGGGAAGCATCCTGTGACCACTGATGAAGGACTAGAGGATGACCAGCAGCAGCAGATGAGCTGTCGCCTCTGACTTTATATCTATGAGGTGGACCGACAAGGTAGGAGTGTCTGATAGAGCGGAGAGTGAGCACTGCTGTGTCTGATCCACTGGTACCAGCACAACACACTGACACACCACCACCATGTCATAATGTTATGCCTGATCAGTGCAACTATGAGTGAGATAATAAAATCGAACCTTTTATATACTGAGCAGTTTTCCGATTATTTCCACTGAAAACTGGAAAAGTGAGGGTTAAAGCCTGTGCTGTGTGTTTTTCATGTCAGTCCCTCATGTGCACAGTCGTGTGGAACGCTTTCTTCCTGGCTCTGTGTTATGTAAATGGAAATGAGGCTATGGTGTATTTTTTTCCTCACCGCTTCAGTCCCTTGGAATTCCGAGAAAATCTCCTGAGGA
>NC_051234.1:30239980-30294980 GCF_015220715.1 Pygocentrus nattereri | reverse complement strand
TGGGCCTGTATTGTGAGGTGTAATGGGTTCCTCAGCTAGTATAGTACATATTATAACTATGTACTGCATAAAGATAGGACATGTTAGCCCTCACAGCTTGGTAGCATTGTATGATGTGGTGGGTTTGGGGGGTTCTTGTTATATTTATGGCATTTCCAAAAAAGTGGTCCAAAAGTTTAGTGCCTTTTCGGTTCTACAACATGGTAAAATATTCGTAATACTCAAGCTTTTAATACTTGCTGTTTAGTGACTTATTATGTATACGTTTGTGTGGGTGTTAACGTCTGTGTGTGTGTATGTATATGTGTGTGTATATATATATGTGTGTGTGTGTGTGTGTGTGTGTGTGTGTATGTAGGTAAATACATATATATATGTAACTTTACAGAAGAAGGAGAAAACCTACTTTACTTTTAATGCAAGTCAATGGAACCAGACTTTTTTTTTCCTCCTATAGTCATTTTGGGCTGTTTCTTTTAGTCCATTCATCATGTAATTTACACTTGATATAAAAAAAGGTATTTTCAAATTATATCAAAAACTGAAAAATGACTTCCGACAGCAGTGAAAGATGTGTGTGTGTGTGTGTGTGTGTGTGTGTGTGTATATATATATATATATATATATATATATATATAAAATAACCTTTTCCTTCTTTCACAGCCTTTTATCTGTAAAGATGCAATAAATAATTGATTTGAATTGCATGGATCTGAAAAGAAGTTTTAACTTTAACTTTTTTGGAAAAAATAACACAGATGCTCTGAAAATTGATGTAAGCTCATGTTAATAGGGTAAAGAACAGCGATTCGCCCAAGTATCGTTTAATTTTATGCTCTTTTTTGCAATCAAAACCGACAGAAAGCTCTATGCATACTTAATTAAAGGCCAAATGCACTGTGAATATTATATGATTAGCAGAGATCTGACAGAAGTGCGCTGAGGCGCCCTTCTATGCATTTTCAGTGTGTTCAAGTATCACTTTAAAGCCATTGTTTAACATATAATGACTAGCATATTAACATAGATTTACATATTAGCACCAAGGGTGGAGTGAAAGAGGACTTTCCCGACTTTATGATCAGATGGTGGGCACTGTGAATGCCACAGTCTGTTTACTTTTTTTTTGTTGTTGTTGTTTTTTCCCTTTCCAAAATTAATCGGATATCATCGGATATCATGAACCCTTATGGATATTCAAATATCAATAATAATGCATAAGCCAAGTAGAATGCCAACCCTGCTCTTTCATAGCCTTTTATCTTTAAAGCTGCAATAAATAATTGATTTGAACTGCATGGATCTGGATAGAATTACTGTATCCTATTTAACTTTTTTGGGAAATACATGGCCAAACATTACAGACGCTCTGAAGTTTGATGTAAGCTCCTGTTAATGAAGTAAAGAGCATCATTTAAGGTATCATTTAATGTTATGCTCTTTTTTTTGCAATCAAAACTGACAGAAGGCCTTATGCACACTTAAAGGCCAAATACACTGTGAATATTATAAAATAAGTGGACATTATTTGAGATGTGAATATCTGAGTAACCACGTATTAAATAAGCTTCATGTTGAGCAAAACACGGTTTATTTATCAAAATTCGAAGAAATTCAGAGCGATGTAGATTTTATAATCGATTTCAGAGCTTCGCAAATGTTTAATTCACGTCCAGCTCCTGTCAAACTGCTGTGTTTGTGCCAATCTGTCCACATCTGCTTTCCAGTTGGTGCTTTTTTTTATTGAATTTTCCCAAAATGCACGCTGTGCACTCTTGTTTTACTATGTTCTAATATATTTTAACACAAAATGCCTTTTCATTTCTATTGAACACTGTTCTTCAACCTGAAAAAAGCATTTAAAATTAAGTAGCTTGCTCAGGATCTTCTATCGAGTCTGTGGTGGCGAGTGCTGTCCTCTATGCTGTTGCATGCTGGGGAAGCAGGCTGAGGGCGGCAGACGCCAACAGACTCAACAAACTGATCCACAAGGCCGGTGATGTTGTGGGCGTGGAGCTGGACTCGCTGACGGCCGTGTCGGAGAGGAGGACACTGTCTAAGCTGCAGGCCATTATGGACAATGGCTCACACCCACTCTACGACACGGTGATGAGGCACAGGAGCGAAATGACCACAGAGCGCCACAGGAGGTCATTCTTACCTGTGGCCATCAAACTCTATAACTCACACAGTGTGGTCCATCTGTGAAAAACTCAATACCAAACTGTTCATATGGGTAATATTAATAATTGTGTGTGCAAAAACTCAGAGGTACAATAATTTGAACTGCTTTATACTAGATGTTTAATATTTATTATCACAGTCACCTCCACTTTACTATATTCAAAAGTACTTAAATCTCGTGTACTTATTGCAATTTTTCTCTTTATCTCTGTTTTAAATTATTAAAGTGTTTATTCTTTTCTGCAATTTCCTTCTGGGATCAGTAAAGGATTCTGATTTTGTTTAAATTTGAGATAATTTGAGGGAGAATTGGCTAGAAGACTATGAAATGATGTTTTTGGGACACCCCTTTATATTATATATATGTAATATGAAATCTCACTTTAAACTCATTATGATTAACATATTAGCACCAAGGGTAGATTAAAAGAGGACTTTCCCCACTTTATGATCAGATGGTTAACACCGTGAATGCCAAAATCTATTTTTACATATTTTTTCCTTTTCCAGGGTTAATGGGATATCCGTTCATGAACCCTTACGGATACTCAAATCTCAAAATCGCTAATAATGCACATATCTAGAGTAATGAAAAAAGACTTTCCCCTTGCTGTTGAGTTCAGCCTGCACTGCCTACACACGGCATGTCTTCAGTAAACCTCAAGTTAACGTAGCACACAGAGAGCTAGTTCAGCCGTTCAGTCCCAGCAAATCTTCAGTAAGTTAGTGAAGTAGTCATTTGGCATTGGGCCTGTACTGAGGAATCTGAGTCAATATGGCAGCTATTCCACTGCTTAGTAAACCCTCAGAAAACGTCTGGACAAAGATTCCAGACTTGTATTACGTGTCGTCAGAAGATGCATCTTATTCGTCATCAGAATGTTTTGTACTCTGCATCTTCAAATATATTTGAAAGCAATAGTAGAGCAGATGAAGGGCCGGCGTGAATGAATAGAGGTTCTTGCCCATGAGGATATTCATTCTTCACTGTACTTTCACAATTAAATTTACACTCACATTGCAAGTACGCAGGCTAGTGGAGAAGATCTAGAGACTCGGTTCAGGGAGAGAATAATAGACTGAGCAAATTGGGAAGAGATACGTTTAATAGGATCCATTTATTAACACGGAGGAGCTTATTACAGCCAAATTGGCCAAAGCAGTACATTACGTTGATTTGCCAAGTAAGCTGGGATGAAGAATAAATGCTCTGAATTGTAGTCCTTCTCTTCGGAAGCTGTAGCTCAGGGTCGATATGCATAATGCCTACGAACTGGGAGGCATTCTAAAGGCTTCTTTAACATTTCGATGGGCCAAACTCTCTTTTGATGTGATGGTGGAGGCGTTTTATGAAACCTTGAGCACTTTCAGCTCAATTCATGCCTGCAGATGTGCATTGTGATTATGTAGTGCAGCTTTTCTGAATAGAAGTTAGCTTTGATATTTTACTGGATTCTGTTTAACTTTTGCTATTGGGGAAAAAATGCAGCCGAACAAAATGCGGCACAAATGAAATGCGATGTAAGCTCATGTTGATGAAGTATAGAACAGCCTAAGTATCATTTAGTTTGTGCTCTTTTTGCAATCGAAACTGACAGAAGGCTCTATGCATGCTTAATTAAAGGCCAAATGCACTGTGAATATTATATGATTAGCAAAGATCTGACCGAAAGTGCCCTTCTATGCATTTTCAGAGTGTTCAAGTATCACTTTAAAGTCATTATGATTAACATATTAGCACCAAGTGTGGATTAAAACAGGTCCTTCCCCACTTTATGATCAGATAGTTAGCACTGTGAATAAATTATATGTACATGGTTAAATTGGGCAGGAATTCTCCTGAACGTTCCTTGATTAAAAACACTCCAAAAAAAATATTCTTTACCTCAAATTAATTGAATTATGGAAAGGATTTATACACAGTCTAATGGGTTTATTTCAAAATAAGGCAATTTTGTTGATCTGACATAACCTAGCAAAAGTGGCTACACTTTATCCGCTGTCATATTTCCAACTCGACTCATTAAAGTTGAGTTACTAGTGTTGATTTAGCTTACACGTGTCCAAAAGTATGTGGACACCCCTAACAACAGGAGCAGTAACAGCGCAATCATGAAGCTGTAGACCAGGGTGGGTCGCTGAGTGCTGAAGCATGTAGCGCATTAAAATCACCACCGTCTGTTCCGTCACTCACTACAGAGCTCCAAACTGCTTCTGGAAGGAACATCTGCACAAGAGCTGTGCATGAGAAGCTTCATGAAATGGGTTTGCATGGCTCAGCAGCTGCGCACAAGCCTAAGATCGCTATGCGCAATGCCAAGTGTCGGCTGGAGGGGTGTAAAGCAAGCCCACGTATGTTGACCATATAGTGTATATTGATCCTACTTGTGTATTCTGAAGTGCTCACAGTAGCACCCAGTCGGTTTAGAACTACATTTAGCAGTAGAGAATATGGGAACGCCAGAATTAACAAAGTCAGATGGCTGGCCAAAACAACGTGCTGTAAATTTTGTAAATCCAAAAGATTTTTTTCCCTTCTTTACAGTCGACCAGATATCCATTCCTGAACTCTTTGATGAACATAAAAATCATCGTAATGCACATTCTCAGTTCAGAGGAGCTTCAGTAGGTGAAAAACTCCTAATGCTGCTTTGGGCATTTTGTTTCAAAGTGGGCAGGACAACTCAGGGATGTTCATTAACCAAGAATAATGTTGAGAGATGTTGTATTCAGTGGATATGCACTGATACACCATTCCATAAAACAGCATCGGCAGTGTTGTTAATGCATTATGAATCAGAATATAAAGTGATGAAGGCGAATTTATTATTCTGTGTGAGCAGGACGGTTCACGAAGTTCTGGAGCAAACACGGCCTCTGCCAGCGCCCTTCTCATCTCTTGGGAAAAAAAAAATCTATTAATAATAATTACATCAACCTACTGAACACCCAGCTGTGATGCTGTTGTGTGTGAAGAGTGTGAACATAGCAGTTCTCTGTGCCGTAATTGGGCATAAACTGACTGTTAGGTTAGATTTCGAGGTTGATTTAGACTCCACTCTCCACTCTGTTGCAGTTCTATTGTGTGACTAATTACAGCTGCGCAGTAGGTTGATTGACAGATTTCTTTCATGTTTGATGAATTTATTAGACGCCTGTCTCAAAAACTCTAATTTAGAAATGGTAAATTGACCTAGGAAACTTTTCATGTTTGAAAAAGAATTTCATAGAATGAAATGACCGTGTACACCTCCGTGTTTTTCCGCTCACTGTCCACTTTATCAGCTCCACTGACCGTATAGCTGCACTCTGTAGTTCTACAGTTACAGACTGTAGTCCATCTGTTTCTCTGATACTCTGTTACCCTGTTCTTCAGTGGTCAGGACCCCCATGGATCCTCACAGAGCAGGTACTGTTTGGGTGGTGGATCATTCTCAGCACTGCAGTAACACTGACATGGTGGTGGTGTTGGTGGTGTGTTAGTGTGTGTTGTGCTGGTGCAAGTGGATCAGACACAGCAGTGCTGCTGGAGCCTTTAAACACTGTGTCCACTCACTGTCCACTCTAGACACCCTTACCTTGTCGGTCCACTTTGTAGATGTAAAGTCAGAGGCGACAGCTCATCTGCTGCTGCATGGTTTGTGTTGGTCATCCTCTAGTCCTTCATCAGTGCCCACAGGATGCTGCCCACAGGATGCTGCCCACAGGACGCTGCCCACAGGACGCTGCCCACAGGACGCTGCCCACAGGACGCTGCCCACAGGACGCTGTTGGCTGGATAATTTTGGTTAGGGAACTATTCTTAGTCCACTGAGGTGTTTAAAAACTCCAGCAGCACTGCTGTGTCTGATCCACTCAGACCAGCACAACACACACTAACACACCACCACCACGTCAGTGTTACTGCAGCGCTGAGAATGACCCACCACCCGAACAGTACCTGCTCTGTGAGGATCCATGGGGGTCCTGACCACTGAAGAACAGGGTAAAAGGGTTCTGTCCACCCTTCTCACAGTGGAAGGATGGACAGAAACCCCTGTGGATGTTTTCAGATCTGAAGCAGCTTTATCTTCTCCTCTGTCTCAGAGATGAAAGCTTTAAATGCTGTTTATCTGATGGAGGCAGCTTTGGTGGTCTTCCATTCCAGTTTTGGAAAGTATTTTTAATTTTATTTCTCGTTCTCTTTCTCCTTCTTTATGATGGGGGATTATCTTCTGTCTAATCTCATCTGAAAAATGAACACCTTGCGTTTACTGTCTTGTGACTGGAATTTAAGCAAATGAAAAGCCTGAATCGGGTCTGCATGTAGTGGCCAGTGTGGCTCATATGACTGTCTCCCTGTAGAAAGCGAGAGGGGGATACAGCAGAGAGAGAGACGGCGAGAGGCAGACAGAGCGAGCTGTCCAGTGGCCCAGCACTGATCTGTGATTAGCGGAGCTTCATCCAGGGTTAATCCGGCGCTCCACCGCGGCCTCCGCTATCTGCTGCAGGTTATCAGCGGCCCCGCGCTCAGCTCTGCCACGATCTGCTCCACAGCACTGCGCACTCTGATAAAGCAGCGAGCAGGGATGTGGCTAACGCCCTGACCACAGACCGATTGAGCTTGTCTGCGTGTGTGTGCGCGCGAGTGTGAGCATGACCAGGCCTCAGATTTGCACTCTTAATTAGATTTGAACCAGAAGCAATAGAGCGTTCACTAAGACCTCTCATCTCATTATATTCATTTTGTTTAGCACGTTATTATTGGGGATATTCTTGTCTGTTTTTATTGGGATGTGTATTGTAAAGTTTTTGATCTTATGGCGAGGGTCTGCGTGTGAGCCCACGCTTTAATTTCGTACAGATATCCACACTTGTATGGAGAACTTTAAGCACCTCTGGTCAAATTGCACGGTTTCTTGATTGTGTCCAAGTTCACACATCCTCTACAGCAGGGGTCGCAACCCAAGTGTTAAGAAATGCCTTTCTGTCCTTTCAACAAAAATCAAACCAGCTTGCAAGCCACAAAATTTTATATGCATTTTACCATCTTCGCTGTAAAGGTGTCTCCGTATGTGCGTCCTAGTATAGACTTAGGAATATAACATGTAAATGAAAACACAGGCTTGCTTTGCTTTAAGCTTTAACTCAGCATTAGCTGCTTTTCTCGCATCTCCGGCAGGAAACTTTTGCTGTGGAGCTGCAACAGGGTGGTAAAAGAGCGGCTGCCGATCCCTGTTTTACAGTATTTACTACATATTTTAATGCACAGTTTACATTTATTTGTGTTCGTTTGGGTCCAACATAAGTTAAGTGATACTTTTTTGATCCCACAAACGGGGAAATCCCACCTCCGCATTTAACCCATCCGTGAAGTGAAACACCACATACACACTAGTGAACACACACACTAGGGGGCAGTGAGCACACTTGCCCAGAGCAGTGGGCAGCCCTATCCACGGCGCCCGGGGGAGCAGTTGGGGGTTAGGTGTCTTGCTCAAGGACACCTCAGTCATGGACTGCCGGCCCTGGGGAACGAACCGGCAACCTTCCGGTTACAGGGCCAGTTCCCTAACGTCCAGCCCACGACTGCCCCAAAAAAGTTTTGACCAGGGGTGCTAAAACTTTTGCATATGAATGTATACTTTAGTTTAATAATAGTTATTAGAAGTAATAAATAACTGCATCACAATTCTTCAGTATAAGGTGTTAAAAGTGTGATAACAAATTGTTGCTGTCCTTTATTATCATAACTGTTGTAAATACTGCTACATCCAGTAATTACCAGCTGTTTATTTTCTAGCAGTTATGTATTATTATTTCTCAGTGTATCCCTTATGAGAAACACTGATGAACAACTATGTGGTGTGGAAAGTCGTTTTGTTCTATGCTGTGGTTGTTATTATTTTTTGTGAATACTACGACTAATAATCAGATGTTTATCTAAACAAGACAGTAGTGATCAGTTATCAGACTAATCATCAGTGCATTCCTGATCACGTTGATAAACATGCCGTGGAAGATGTGCTGTTAAAAGTTGTTTTTATGATAATTATGTTGTTTCTGTTGTTACTTGTAATAATTACGTATCATTTATTATATTATCCTAATAGCGGTTATCAGATTATTATTACTTATTTATTAATCTTTATGCTTATTGTTTATTGCACATCATAAAAGCAATTACTGGTCATAACAGTGGTAATAATAACATTTGGCCATGCAGTCGTCTACTGTTAGAGCATTTTATACCTGCCAACACACCACAATCGTGCTAACAGTCATATAATCGATACGTATGTCGTTCAGAGAGCCATGTGCCTGTAGGTCAGTGATGATGCCTCGTATTTGTGCTTTACAGACACCTATTATATACACGTTATATACATTATACCTAAAGGCCGAGCGGTTGAGGCGATGGACTGCTAATCCATTGTGCTCTGCATGCGTGGGTTTGAATCCCATCCCCGTCGACTGAGGTTGATTTATGGAGCAGTCATGGGCTGGAGGTCAGGGATCTGGCCCTGTGACCGGAAGATAGTCAGTTTAATCCCCAGTGCCGACAGTATGTGACTAAGGTGTCCTTGAGCAAGACACCTAACCCCCAGTTGCTCCCTGGGCGCTGCGGATTGGGCTGCCCACCGCTCCGGGCAAGTGTGCTCACTGCCCCCGAGTGTGTGTGGTGTTTCACTTCACGGATGGGTTAAATGTGGAGGTAAAATATCCCTGTTGTGGGACTAATAAGGGTCTCTTAATCTTAAATTCATAGATCCTTCCCTGTGAAGGTCACTCTGACCGTCATCTGCATGGTTTTCATGACCAGAAGTTCAGCAGACTCTGCCCCGTACTGCACCTCCTCCATCGTTAATCACACCGAGCAGCAGAACCATAAATGGGGAAGCAGACAATAGTGAGCATCATGGGACGAGCTACTCCTGTGAATAGCCCTGGATACTAGTGCTCTTTAAAAATTGAACACTGCCTTTCAACTCAGTCATGGGATTTCGCAGCGCTGCTGCTGTTGAAATGTAATGAACACCATCTAGCAAATCACTGCTGTCTGAACAAAACCTCGTATCTCCTAAATGAGAGCTTCACAGGAGAAGGAAAAAAACCTACTTCACTGTTAATGTAAGTCAGTGGAACCAGATTTTTTTTCCATGTCATTCTGGGCCGTTTCTTTTGGCTCGTTTGTCATGAAATTTACACACAATGTAATGCAAATGATGTCAAAAACAATAAAAACGACAAAAATTGAGTTATGAGGTTTTGTTCTGACAGCAGTGAAGTATTACACAGAAATTTCCTTTGTCTTCGAACCAGCACAGGACATCAGCATCAGAAAGTACATCACATTTCTAACTCCTATTGTTACTCTAATGCAGGGATGCCCATAGTTTTGTGGCTTGAGAACTTTTCCAGTGGACAGGTCATCACGACCTACCTTTAAAAGCTCTGAAACTTTTTAATGCACTTCAGAGGCCTATTTTGATGTTCAGCCTTACAGGGCAGACGGCTGAGAAATCACACTAAGCTTATTCTGATGATTTGCACTGAATGGTGGCGGCTGGTTTGTGTAGTCTGGACCACGTTTTTCTCTCAGAGATCTTTTTTTTTTTTTTGCTGTTTTTGCCACATCTCGACGTTCCCCTTCTTTGGAAGTGTGTTGGCTGCTTGGCAAATCAAACAAATCCATTTAGAGTTTGACATTAAAAAATAGTCCTCCTTCTGCTCTGCGTGGAGGAGGTACGAGGTGGTTTCTTTGTGCTCGTAATAATCTTCTGAAAGATTCACTGTAGCTTACAAATGGAAGACGCTACACAAACTGGCTACTGATAAATGAAAACTTTTCTAGATTGCTAGAGAGGAACATTCACAGCAGTGCTTTAGGTGCGCTGCGGCCCAGCAGTGGCGTCTCTACGTTAGCCTGCCCCCTCTAGGTGTCACTGTAGAGCAGTGCACAACATGATCACTAACTCAGTATAACAACTAATATATATGTGTTTTTCTTCATAACTAACATTGTTGTGCATTTAGTACATATGACAATGGCAGGGCTGTCCCATACATTCCAAATATCTCCCTGTACCTGTTGTGTAAATGCCAGTAGGCTACCTATTTCTCCTAGCAGGCTTCGTTTGGTGAGCGTGGGGCCCATCAGTGTTCATCTAACCAAATGAACACTCTGCATGTTCAACGTGCCTTCAGTAACCAGCTGTGGGGCCGGATCACGTTAGCCCCATGCTGAGAGCAGACGTTTAGGTGTGGGCGTTGGTACGCAGCTAAACATTGTTCTTCATCAGTTGTGGTAGACGCTCATAATAGCCAGGCAACATAACGAGTCAAGTTGTAATAAAAGTTATGTTTGTTACCGGCCATTGGAGTAGAAATGAGAGATTTAAACATTTGGAACAGAGGATTTCAACATCATTCAGTCTGGAAAAGAATAAAAACGCTCGTCCAATCCAGGTTCAAGAGAAAAACGTGGCTAACTGTGAGTGTAGCTAAGTGTAGCTCTCCTTGCCTGCGATTGTTATGCTATCACCTAAACTCATTCTTGGATTGATGGACTTTTTTGACTAGTTTGGCCAGATGAAAGATTGTTGTCCATCTTTTATTTTCGAGCAGTGACTGTCACTAGTGAGTCATTCTGCGTTATTGCATGCTGCGTTATTCCTAAAGCCCGGAAAGCATGTTTCCCTGCTTCCTCTGCTTTGGATATGTAGTTGCAGACCACAGTAATAGTCACTTCTAGATAAATGGATTTGTAATGCCATGCTGTGTAACCAGGTTTTGTGACTCCTGCACCATGTTACGTTAATTCGTGAATTCGAGGCTTCGTTCATGGAACGCGCTTGTGTGTAGTTTCATTGACGAGTCGCTGCTGCCCCTACAGTTTATTGTGCCCCACCAGCCTTTCTGTGGCAGAGACGCCACGGCTAACGAGCAGTAAGTAGTGGCTGCATTTTACATCACTCAGTCACCTGCTTGCAGCCAGAGGCAGTAAGAAGATCGACTGGTTGATTTGTGATATTTCTAATGAAATAGATTAATAACAGGGCTTAGCCATGTGAATTCTGCTCCGAGTGTGCGCACAGGCTGTAAACCATCACTGTGCAGTGTTTTTGTAATAAAAAAAACAAAACGCATGCAACAAATGATCAATATTGGGCCAGCTCTGGGGAGCTGAGATGGATCATGTGTCAGGACCTGTCAATTAAGTGTCTTCATTTGCCAGTATTGGCTAAGCAGGTCAGAAAAGGAGGTGCTGATGGACCGGTGTCGTATTGCACAGCTGGCCACTGCTGTTTTCAATATCACGGCTGTGAAGAGAGCTGGATAACGAGGTCCCTCAAGCCCCATTATTTGGGTTTATTTGAGAAACTGTGTGTGTGTGTGTGTGTGTGAGATTGTACCTGTGGAACTCTTTTGTGTCAAATCAAGCCGACGAACTGCCAGTTTTCACCCTCCGGAACAAAAAGCCAGTTCCTTTTGTGCTCACTTTCATTTACAGCAATTAATGCAAATCTGCTTCAACACCTGTCTGCACTCTCGTGATTTTGTTTTGACTTCGTGCTTGCAGGGGGCGCGTTTAGCCCGTTTCAAGATGCCTTCATTGAACAAAGTTGGCAGGAAAATGATTCGCTTAATTCACCAAACGCATAAACAAACGGGCATCTTGGCATAATTTACGCTCACGGCAATTTGGCAAGACATCTTTCATTTCCCCTAATGTGGTCCGACTGTAACACTAGCACATTTTATTAGCTAGTGGATGAAGTCGGATAAAAGGTCTGGACTGCAGGGACTGAAACTCTTTCAGCATCATCATTCACAGAGTTTAGAATGTGCTTCTGCAATAAAAGTGGTTATGCTGAACATGAAGCCAGCGCAATGAGGACGTCATGGTTTCCTGTGCCTTATATTCACCTCCATCCACTTGTACGGATAATACTTCAGACAGTCTTAGGCCGATCTTTAGGCCTACAGTAACTACACCCCAGGACTTTCAGCTGACTCCACCCACCTCATCTTTGAAAAATGCTCAAAAATGGGAGTGGCGTGCTGGGAGGGGCGTGGAGGTGGGGCTTTGAGGGAAACCGGTGGGCTGGGCTGCTGTGGTTTTATAATTAAGTTAGCTACCACAAAATATGGAGAGAGACGGCATCACATGGCACTTTTGCAACTGAGAGTCGATGTTGACTATTTTGATGCACTACCAGCTCCATCTTTGACCAAGATCAAGATCTGATCAGGCAGTTTGTCTTAAGCCTTAACAATGCGTCTTAAGCCTTGCGGGGCAGTTGTGGGCTGGAGGTTAGGGGGAAAAAGTGGGCGAAGAGAAGAAAAAACTGGCGAGATGGCTGAACAAGAGACCAAAGAAACCCACAAATCTGAGCATTTTCTCTTAACAAACACACTAGGCACCGTTTTATCTTCGTTTAACATCGTTTCAGTGTATTTTGATCATTTTCTTCATAACGTGCAAAAAATCCCTAATAGCAGGCTAATGTCTCGATAGCTAGCTAGCTAACTTTCTCTTCCACCTTAAATAGTCCAGCAGTTCTGACGCCTGAAGCACCAGAATGTAACTGCTGTAACATTTAAGGTGGAATGGGGCAAATTCGAATCAAGAAGCCGGTCAATATCTGACTTCAGCTTCAATATCACTGAAGAATTATCGGTGGGTAAAAATAAATCATTTTCTTATACCCCCTTTTCTAAAATCGTATGATGCCTCAAATGTAACTGTAGCCCAGCAGTGAGGTTGCTGAGCTTTTCCTCTGTGCTCTGGACCATCTCCACCCTGCCAGAGCATGTCTTTGGAAGCACATTTACTGTTTGAGTGTGCGCTGCTCATTCTCTGGAGGCCAGAAGGTCAAGGCCAGAGTCTTTCTTTGCACTTACAGCCCATGTTTACCATGTCGCTGTGCCTCTGCGGCCCATTGAGCGGCAAGGTTTTGACTACTGTTTCCATGGGCTGACCTTGATGTAAAACAGCAGACCACAAACACTGTGTTTTTAGCTTTTCTCCCTCTTTCCTGCTCAAAGAATTCCCGGAATTGGGAAACTGTGAACGCAGAAGAGTGATGTCTGTTGTGCAAATTCTGCTAAAAAGCATCTTTGAGGGTGAAAATTGTTCAATTAATTATTATTTATATATCATTTATAAATATAATTTATATATTCTTACAGAATACTTCCCTGCAGGAAGTAAGCTCAGAATTGCTACATATTTGGGGGGAAAACATGGATGTCTCAATGACATTGAGCATTGTTAGCAAAAAGCTATCCAGCTTAGGGTAAAGAGATGAGTCCATGATGTATTTACCTTCTCAGAACAGCAGACTTTTTTTTTTAAATAACTTTCCTAATCCCACAACGGGGAAATGCCACCTGCGCATTTAACCCATCCGTGAAGTGAAACACCACATACACACTAGTGAATAAACACACACACTAGGGGGCAGTGAGCACACTTGCCCGGTGCGGTGGGCAGCCCAATCCACGGCGCCCGGGGAGCAATTGGGGGTTAGGTGTCTTGTTCAAGGACACCTCAGTCATGGACTGTCAGCACTGGGGATCGAACTGGCAACCTTCTGGTCACAGGGCCAGTTCCCTAACCTCCAGCGCACGACTGCCCCCTTCATACTCAATGTCATAGATTTGACAAGCAGATGTCATTTAATTATACCCTGAACTTGGAGTTGAGCATACCATTCTGGCTTTCCAAGAGGATTTCCATTCCCAGATGGCCATTTTCTTGGAATTTTTGACCTCCAACTAGTAAAAATCATTGTTACAAACGGGGATGCTGGAGCCTATCCCAGCAGTCTTCGGGCAGAAGGCAGGATACACCCTGGACAGGCCGCCAGTCCATCGCAGGGCGACATCACTTAATGCTTTTTTGAAAAGGTGAGTCTTTTTCAGCTTTTGGACGTGGTCCAAATGGGCGAAGGAAATGCTGGCAGCTTGTGTAAAGTGCACCACAGTGTGGGGAAAACACGTTTACAGAAAACGGTCTTAGCTTTCTGTTGAATGCATATCAAAACTACAGTTATGACCACAATGATTAGCACCCCTGAATTTGACATAGTTTACAGTATCTCCGATATAAACATGCGTTGTGAAACATCTTTAGCCAATATACACTCATGTTCAATACTAAGGGTAAAAAGTAAAAATAAAAAAAGTTAAAGGTAAAAAGCATAAAAATGAAAATATAGATATGACACAGTTATTGGCATCCCATTGATGAATTCCATTCAAATTAGGCCTTATTAGATTCACCTGTGATGAAGCAGGGCTCACATGACTTGAAGTAACCAATGAAGGATGGCTGTGGTGCTTTAAAAAGACTTTTTGCAAGGATGAAGGCGCGAGCAGTCTGAGAGCATCAGTAGTGCCATTATCTCTCAACACAAGAATGGTAAAGGGTACAAAGTCATCGCGAATGTCCTTGCCATCCCTCTTTCAACAGTGTGTAGTGTAATTTGGAGGTTTATTGCTCATGGAACTGTTAAGATCCTCCTAGGATGTGGGTGAAAAGAGGGGAAATTGGTCTGAAAAGAGTCTTTGAGAACTGTGGAAAAAACACCATGTGTAACATCCGAAGAGCTAAAGGCGACCTGGAGTGGTCTGGAGCGATGGTTTCAACCCATACCATATGCCACATGCTAAACCAAGAAGGACTTTATGGGAGATGGCCAAGAAAGACTCCACTGCTGGAAGAAAGACACGACTGTCTTTACTCAAATGTACTTTTTTTGTGGACTGATGAAACAAAACTAGGCCTCTTTGACAGCAAAGACCAGCCATTTGTCTATAGGAGATGAAATGAGGCTTATAAGCTAAAGAACACTCTACCTACAATGAACCATGGTGGTGGATCCATAATGTTGTGAAGCTGCTTAGCGGCTTCAGGTCTTGGAGACCTCAACCAAACTGAAAGAATAATGAAATCAGAAGATTAGCAAATTATTTGAGAGTGGAATGTGCTACCTAGTGTAAGGAAACTAGGTTAGGTTGAAGATCATGGATTCCTCAGCATGATAAAGACCCAAAGCACACAAGAAAAAGCACAACAGAGTGGTTGCAAAGGAATATGTGGACTGTTTTGAACTGTCCAGCAATGAGTCCTGATCTCGTCTCTGGTGAAAGTCTTTGGAGAAGGATCTGCCATGAGGAACAGACACCCGGCAAATGTCAAAGAGCTTGAAAAGTCTGCAGTGAAGGAGTGGACAAAACTACCAGCTACCAAAATTGTTTGGAGGACATTAATACTGTCCATGCCATGTTTTGTTTCTATTCTTTAAAGTCCATCCATTAAAATGTTCTAATGAGAAAAAAGATGGTACATTTTCATTTATTTACGATATTATAATTTTTTCTTTTTTCAAAAAGAAAAGGGTGGCAATAATGTTGACCAGAACTGCATAAGTCTGAAAGTTATCGCACTTTGGCCTGTGAATTTCTTGATAGCAGCGAAGTCTTCCATAAGACTTCTCGCCGTTATATAAGTGCTCGCAGCTTCGGGGAGAGTAAGTAGGGTTGGGAGACGTTTAGCAATAAAGAGGATTAGAAAGTGAAGAAAAATGGATTAGGATTAGAAATAGTTCTTGTATTTCTTTTTCTTTTTTTTTATATTTTTGAAAAGGAGAAATTACTGCCACTATAATAAAGCCGTTATTCAAATCCGCCCTCAAATGGGCATTAAGGAGTCACCTTCAAATAGCACTACTTTTCTTTCCCAGTGAACACTTGGCCATAAGCTCGGACATTATTGTTGATAGTGGTCATTATTTTTTCTGACGCTTCAAGTGAAAGCGGAGGAATGGTTTCTTGTTCCGAGTTTCACGGCGTGAGCCGCGGACAGAATTCCAAAACTGAAACAGCAAAAAAGCGAGCAGGAACATTAATATCACTCATTTCTGCTGTCTTTCTCTCCAACGTCCGCAGAGCCGTCTTCATCCGCCTTTCGGACCAGTAATGTTCCTAATAAATAATGATGTGTGAAGTGAGGACTCGGCATGCGCGACAGTCAGATGTGAGCATTAAAATGAACAGGCAGTTACTATCTGTCAGCATCATTGCTGTCAGTTCATAGAGGCTCACTATTTTCATTATACTCTCCAACTTTCTCAATTGATCATGACTGCTTGCAGCTTTGGAGTCAAATCTACAGCAGTGTTGTGAACTGATTCCGGTGGATGTTTGTTCTGTGTCTGGCTGGTAACGTTTTCCCCTCTTTCCTTCTCTTTTTCCAAATCCCACGGCACCCAGGGTTCATCTGTGAGATGTTTAGGATCTGTACGCATCCCAAGAGCAACACATCCTTGTTTCAAATGACCCGAGTAAGGGAGAAAAGACTGGACGCAGATGTTTGACAGCTTCTAAAGTGGTCCAGCAGCAAAGTCTTCAAACTGAGGTTCCTGAATGATTCTTGGCTTCAGGAAACGTCTTTAATTGGAACCAGGTTCTTCACACATTACAAATGGTTCTACATTCACTGAGAAGTTCTTCAGACAAGCAAGTTTTTCTTCTGCGATATCAAAAATACATTTGATGAGAAGGACGTTGACCAGTCACATGCATGTGTTTGAACACCCCGGAACAGATGAGCTGTTTTGTTGATTTTCCAGGTGAGAATAAGTTAACACACCCTCTACAGGGAACCCAAATATGCAAATTTAAGTACACAATGTCTATTTATTTGCAGTTGACAAAACAATGAAACATATGTGCCATAAATTTTGCACAAGCCACATTTTATTTTATTTTTTTCTCAATAGTTAAATTCTGAGTTAAAATGATCTATTAACTAATTTTCACTTCGAAAATCAGCCCTAACGTGTCTTTGAGCTTGAGACTGATCTGAGCAGACTGGGCTATCAAAGACCTCCAACACTAGCCGGGTCTTTTGTGTTAGTGATGTAAAGCCTGTGCTTTAAGGCCTCAAGCTTCATGCCACTGGTGAAGAGTTGTGAAGAGACAGGCCGATTTCTAGAGAAAAGTCCTGCAAACGACCCTCTTAGGTTCTTTCGCCCTGCATAGTGTTCACTCCATCTGCTTTTTTGAGCACTTTTCTTCACTGGTTTCAGTGGGAGCTTTATAGCAGGAGACGCTAAATTGCACACTCTTCCTCAAGGTGATATAGAAGATTACACCTAACTGAGGGAGTTGAGGGGAGTTTAATTCCTGATAAATGTCAAAATTTCCAATACCGTAGGCACCTGAGACACACTTAAGCTGCTCTGCCTGAACAAAGCAACCAAAATCAATAGCATTAGGCCTGAGTACAGAATAGCTTCTGCAGCTGTTCAAGGCACAGTGAAGTGAAAGGTTTGTCATTGCAAGATTGCGCGCTGTTTGCATTGTCCTTGAAAATTGCACTTAAAATAAATTCTCTGTGTTTGGTTCCTTTTATATACGAGCCAAAGAGACATTATAGAGCAAATGCAGAAAGCAGTAGTGGAGTAAGTGCTCGATTCTTTACTTGAGTAAAAGCTTTCACAAATCTCATTGGGTTGTGTACCTTAATATGAACTTAAAGGGCCCATATCATGGAAAACTAAGCTTTCCTCACTTTTCTAAATACCTACTAATACCTATTCAAATGTGTGTAGTATAAACTGCTTTTTGAATGAGGCATAATACAGGACAGCCAGTCAGAACGGACCTAATTTACATATATCATTCTTGAAGGAACAGTAGCAAGACAGCCTGTTTTATACTAAAAGATTGAGATGTTAAAATCAATTAGGACTGTAAATATACATACAGTTGCACACAAGTCTGTGCGTTCCTGGTTAAATTACACTGTATTGATTTTCTGAAAAAGTGGAAAAAAAAAAAATAGGGTACTATAGCAACCACCTAACAACCATTTGGGATATCATAGCAACAACCTAGCAACCACCTGGGATAACATAACCACCTATAGAAACCACCTAGCAATACACTAACAACCTCCTGGCATACCATAGCAACACCTAGCAATACACTAGCAACCACCTGGGATACCATAGCAACCACCTAGCAACAACCTGGGATACTGTAGAAAACCACCTAGCCACAACCTAGCAACCACCTGGGATACTATAAATACCACCTAGCAATGACCTAGCAACCACCTGGGATCCTATAGAAAACCACCTAGCCACAACCTAGCAACCACATGGGATACTATAAATACCACCAAGCATTACTGTAGCAACCACATGGGATACCATAGCAATCACCTAGCAACAACCTAGCAACCACATGGGATACTATAATTACCACCAAGCCATACTGTAGCAACCACATGGGATACCACAGCAATCACCTAGCAACAACCTAGTAACCTCCTAGAATACCATAGCAACCACTTAGCAGTACATAAGCAGTCTCCTGGGATGCTATAGCAAACATTTTATCAACAACCTAGCAAGCACTTAGAAACTGCTTAAGCTTCATGATCACTGCGCTTTCCTGGGAAACGTACTTTTCTAGTTTAGTTTGTGAACTCAAAGTAAGATGTAAGTGTAGTAATTTTAGCGCAGCTTGACCCCTATAAAGGCCACTTTTATTACACGCTTCTATGTGTGATCGGAAGTCAGCGTGGTATTAATAAACGGCAAGAGTATCGATCGACAATAGAACAAAACCAAATCGTAATCCCTGTCCGAGCCAAGGTCAAAAAGGTATGTTTCCAAAACGACAAAGACAGAGGTGTCCAAAAAGGGGCGAGACAAAAAACGAAAGTCAGCAGAACAATACGAAAGTTCAAACACTAGAAAACAAACGGTACGATGAAAACGCTCGGTAAGGTTCAGCGGAACAGTACTTCGCATTGTAGCAGTGCTATGTCTGGGCTTAAATAGCCCAACCAGGCCGGGTTTGAGAAGAGCAGATTTGCTTGTCCACACAACCCTGGAAACATCAGATCTGAAGCACATTAGGATTTGTGCCACTTCAACCTGGTAATGTGAATGTAGCCTAAATAATCGGTCATATTTCTGCAGCTATCTGATTATTTCAAATGGGCATGTAAACAGAATACCCTTCTGGGTCTGGGTTGGTGTAGTGTAGTTAACACCTCTGCCTTCTACGCTGTAGACTGGGGTTCAATCCCCAACCTGGGCAAGCACCCTACACTATACCAGTAAGAGTCCTTGGGCAAGACTCCTAACACCACCTTCGCCTACCTGTGTAAAATGATCAAATTGTAAGTCGCTCTGGATAAGAGCGTCAGCCAAATGCCGTAAATGTCTAGAAATCCGATTAAGAAAGCTGATAAAGAGGCTGGATTTTAGCTCAGGAATCAGATTTCTCAGTGCTGTGAACTCTTACTCTGATTTCCTTCTGACTTCTCAGTCTGAGCATGTGTGAAAACAGACTGCGGTACTGGAAATAAGCGAGCGGTGTCGCTGCGAGACACAGCGAAACACTTTTGGAGCGACGCTGAAACCAAACAAATGCTCGACTAAATGAAGGATTTAAATATTCCTCATCTTCTAGATGGTGTGTGGTCATGTTTTCAGCTAAAGAGCCTCGATGCTTAAAAAAAAAGACAACATGAAGTTTTACGTTATGTTTACGTCGCGTCGTATTCTGTGAGTTTATTGGCTGGTTTCATAGCAGAAATCTGATGACTGTCTGACTCATGAAGACCTGGAGCTCCCCCATTATCTGATTCCTCAAATGCTTATAAATGCTTTGATTGAATTACTGACAATCTGATTTTCTGCAGTTATCGGATTATTCATTGCATGTAAACACAGTGTGCTTTGTCAGTTTTGCTTTGTTTTTTTCCTGCATGTTTATTAGGACACTCTATTTTAGTGTCATATACAGATTTTTACTGTTTTACTGTTTGTAACCAAGGACAGCATCTCAGTCCTTACCCAAGAGTTTTAGGAGTGACTTTCTGATGACGACGGATGAATCTATTGAGTTTAACTTTCAAGCTACGTCTTAGAGGGTCAAGCATTCATCACATAAACTGCAGCTTGTTACTTAGAGCAGCATGCGCCTCGCCAAAAAGAGGGGAAAAAAGAAAGAGCAACAGTTAATTTAGTTTGGGCTAGACAGGCCTATACATCTTTTTCCTATCTTAGCTATATGTAACATCCTAGGTTGCTTGTCAGGTGAGAAAATCTATGCTCAAGCTAAACCAGGCCAAATTTTCCCCCAGGATAGCATCACACGGGTGCACTATATCGAGGCTGAAATTACCCTTGAAGATTAAAACATGGTGCTTTGCTGCCGTGCAAGGTTATTGCCTGACGCCGAGGGTGGAGGAGAGTTAGATACCCACACACACAAACTCGCACTCAGTGCTACCCCATCCAGGGGAACCGAAACATCTGGGATGCCTGTCATGCATGCAATTAAGTAATTACATTTCTAAATCAAATTACACCAAGGGCCCATTAATAAAATGACCAATTGCCCATATACAATCACCTTAATGCAGTGCAGCATTTAGCGCTCCAATTAAATTCGGTTATGGAACGTAAACCGAGTCTTAGATCGTGAGCGATATCTTTTTTTTTTTTTTTTTCCCATTTTATGATTAAACGCATTGAAGCAGGACTTCATTAAAGCCATCTTTAAGCATTCTTCAGCATTCCTTCACTTAGCAGACTTTACTCCAGTCCACTGATCCGCTAATCCCTTAAGAATAGTGGTGTCGTAGGATTGATTTAGCAGAGAATTTCTTCAACATCCTGATGGCAGCTGAACTGGCAGGCCCCGAGTTATCGATAGATGGAAAACAGTGCCAACTGCATAAATGCATGAGTTTAGCATCATGATGAAGCGGAGGCGCAAAGACAAAGCATTTGATTTGTTCTTCCCTCTGAGCAAACTTAGGGAAATTTGCATAATTAAGGCATGCAGTTCACACAGTGTCGAAACAGTCAGTGTAACATTATGACCTTACTTGTTTCTTCACTCCCTGTCCATCTTATCAGCTCCACTTACTGTATAGCTGGTCTTTGTAGTTCTACAGTTACAGACTGTAGTCCATCTGTTTCTCTGATACTCTGTTACCCTGTTCTTCAGTAGTCAGGACCCCCATGGACCCTCACAGAGCAGGTAGTGTTTGGGTGGTAGATCATTCTCAGCACTGCAGTAACACTGATGAGGTGGTGGTGTGTTAGTGGGTGTTGTGCTGGTCTGAGTGGATCAGACTCAGCAGTGCTGCTGGAGTTTTTAAACACTTTGTCCACTCACTGTCCACTCTTAGACACTCCTACCTTGGCGCTCCACCTTGTAGATGTAAAGTCAGAGACAATGGCTCATCTACTGCTGAACGGTTTGTGTTGGTCATCCTCTAGTCCTTCATCAGTGGTCACAGGATGCTGTTGCCTGGATGTTTTTGGTTGGTGGACTATTATCAGTCCAGCAGCGACACTGAGGTGTTTAAAAACTCCAGCTGCACTGCTGCGTCTGATCCAAAAGTGAAATAAACTAATGGGGTCAAAATGACCTAAAAGGGCAGCTGAAATTATAGCTGTACGCCGCCAGTGGTCGGCACTGGAGACTTTTTCCATTTATGTTCCATAGGATTTCAATCTGCTAGTCAGGCCTAGAGTGCAGTTTCAATGACGGTCATTAATGGCCACACTTATCGATTTTGACTTCTCCTTGGCTTGATGGCAGGAATTAAAACCAGAATAGCGAAGCTTCAAGTCTGCTTCATTCACTTCTCAATGCAACTGCACATGTGGAGGTTTCAGATGTGAGAACATTGGTGAACAATGTAGGAATGCGTGGTCTTTTTTTTCCTCTCCATTTTGGTTGAGTTTCAGAATAGCATATCACTGATGTCAGAAGAAAACCTCGTATCTCCAAAACGGTCACTTTACAGGAGAAGGAAAAAACCTACTTTACTTTTAATGGAAGTCAATGGAACCAGAATTTTATCCAAGCCATTTTGGATCTTCTTTTTTTTTTTTTTTTTTTTTTCCAATCATCATGAAAATTACACAACAATGCAAAGAGCAACAGGTATTTTCAAACTGTCAAAAACTGAAAAACAACACAAGTGGTGATGCAAGGTTTTCTTCCGACAGCAGCGATATGTAAGACAATTAATTCTCAAAGATCATAGTACTGAAGTTAGTGTATTCACTGATTTTGCCTTAGGAGCCTTTTCAGCCTCTTAAAATTTATCTTCGATCATAGAGATCAATTGGTCTTTGGTAATCTTCAGACTTATTGAGTGCAAAGGCCAAACCAGAACAGATTCAGTCCACTTTGCTATTTTCTACAAGTCTTTGGAACTGTTTTAGAGGGCTGGAACACGGTTCTTTCAAAAGGTATTCTCTTTGTGGCTGATTTGGTGATGGTGGTGGACTGCGTGGTCCAAAATCTCCCATTGGTGTTCAGTTGGGTTGAGATCTGGTGACTGTGAAGGCCATAGCATATGATTTACATCGTTTTCATACTCATCAAACCTTTCACTGACCCCTTGTGCCCTGTGGATGGGGGCAGTGTCATCCTGGAAGGGCCCAGGATCTAAATGTTCCATCACAGAAAAAGGCAATCAGTTAGAATAACGTTGTATTAAAGGAGATATATACGGCATTTCAAACATTATTGTAGCACCAATCAACTATTTTCTATGTGAACACACAGTGGAGTAACGGCGTCTGTAGTCCTGCCCTTTGAAAACATCTGCCCTCCCCACGTTTTTTTTTGCCCTCTCCAGACAGTGACTGCCCACACAGCATGTGAACGATTTGAGGTGGAGCGGGAAAATTCTATCAAGAAGCTGAGGTGCTGAATGTAATATATACTATATTGCCAAAAGTATTTGGTCGTCTGCCTTCACACGCATATGAACTTCAGTGCCATCCCATTCTTAATCCATAGAGTTTAATATGATGTCGGGCCACCCTCTGCAGCTATAACAGCTCTTCTGGGAAAGCTTTCCACAAGGATTAGGAGAATTTATGGGAATTGTTGACTGTTCTTCCAGAAGCACATTTGTGAGGTCAGACATTGATGTTGGACTCTCATTAAGAGTTCCTTTTACTGTAAATAAGGGGCCGAGCCCAACTCTTGAAAAATAATCCCACACCATTATCCCCCCTCCACCAAACTTTACACTTGGCACAACGCAGTCAGACAAGTACCGTCTTCTGGCAACCAACAAACCCAGACTCGTCTATCGGATTTCCAGATGGAGAAGCCTGATTGGTCACTCCAGAGAACACGTCTCCACTGCTCTAGAGTCCAGTGGCGGCGCTTTACACCACTGCATTCCACGCTTTGCATTGCGCTTGGTGATGTAAGGCTTGGATGCAGCTGCTCGGCCATGAAAACCCATTCCATGAAGCTCTCTATGCTGTTCTTGAACTGATCTGAAGGCCACATGAAGTTTGGAGGTCTGTAGTGATTGACTCTGCAGAAAGTCGGTGACCTCTGCTCACTATGCCCCTCAGCATCCGCTGACCGCTCTGTCATTTTACGTGGCCGACCACTTCGTGGCTGAGCTGCTGTCGTTCCCAATCGCTTCCACTTTGTTATAATCCCACTGACAGTGGACTGTGGAATATTTAGTAGTGAGGAAATTTCACGACTGGACTTGCTGCACAGGTGGCGTCCGATCACGGTACCACGCTGGAATTCACTGAGCTCCTGAGAGCGACCCATTCTTTCACTAATGTCTGTAGAAGCAGTCTGCAGGCCGAGGGGCTCGGCTTTATACACCTGTGGCCATGGAAGTGACTGGAACACCTGAATTCAATGATTTAGATGGGAGAGTGAAAACTTTTGGAAATATAGTATAGCTGCTGCTATATGTTTCTACTGAAACCATTCCCTTTACTAAAGAACCCTTGAAGAACCATCTTTTGTGAAAGTGTACGCAAACTCTTCCATCTCATCCATACCTTAACGCTGTCCATGCAGTATTTTCTCTTTTTTCGTGGACGCTAAGGCTTCTGCGGGAAATGTGTATAATTGTTGCAGTCATTTCTGCAGGATGGGGTCAGAGCGTTCAGGCTGCTGATCAATGCCTCTATAATGACTGGGAGTCTCACTCTGACTGTGGCATTTAAAGGCAATCAGCACATCTTGACTCACGTCGAGAGGGAGAGGAGCGAATTGGCGTGATAGTACACCCCCTACCCCCCGATTCTTTTGTGCTCCTCAGCAGAATTGGTCTGTGTATTGATTGGCCGCTGATGTGCTGGGAATATGTGCGAAGGTCCGTGTAACACAACTGCAATGGACGTTCTTTATGACGAGTGAAACGCTCAGGCCGGACTGCGGCGCCCGGTCATTGCTGATCACTTGGAGTGGGTCTGAAGGCATTGTGGTGCATAAATTTGGCAATCATCTAAAAACCAGTGCTGCAATTCTGAACTCTTACAGCAGCAATATCCTTAGGACAGTGACGACGTACTGACCAGCCATCCTTCGATAATATTTAGTCTGCTTCTGTTTTTCCGGATCTATTTTTGCCTCAGAGAACGTTGTAATGCAGGAGAAAATGTAGTCTTGCGTGACTCGGGGTGCTCCTGTAGTTTTTTGCAGTTGTCCACTTGCTTGAGGCACAACTTTATCTCGGTAAAGGCCTCAAAGGATCTCACTTATCTCTCCCACAGCAATGAGAAAAGCAGCAGAAATTACGGTCGTCCATCATACCCAATCCTCCGCAGTTTACTGTCCAATTTGTCTGGGAACAGTGCAGGAAAAATCCCTGAAAGTGCTTCTTTGTGCTGATCAAATGGACAGGAAGTGGGTCGGCAACCAGGGGACCCTTCTAAAACCCATTTATCTCGCACAACAATTAGAGAGAGATACCCTGCTTTTTTTGTCCGCCGCTTTCACAGACGCCGAAAACATTCACGCGCTGACTCGATTGGCCTAAATCAATTACACCTCAAGAGATACCACACAAATTCATGAGAGCGTTCCGTTATTCGCTTTAGCTTGGCACATCCAGGATCATGGATGAATGTGAGTGGGCATGCATGTTAGCAACGCCTGCCAGAGGTCAGTAAATAGACAGAGCAGGAGGAATATGTGAGATGCTGCTGGTGTTTTGCCTCTGTACTGCTGGAAACGTGGTTGTAGGCACCTCTAAACTGTAGTGGCAGATTTCAATAGGGAATTAAGGAAGACTACAGTGTTTTTAACCTACTGATTCTATACCATCCATTACCACCAGCAACCATTTCAATGCATTGTCTTTTGTACGGACTCAAAACTTACTTACCATAGAAATCATTGGGCAGGTGCTGAATTCCATGTAAACGTTTGAAAGACGTGGCTAAATGGTGCAGCAGTTACATCTGGCACCTCAAACAGAATTTAAGGTGGAACGGGAAAATTCTAACAAGAAGCTGGAGAATGAGAAGCAACTTTAGCCTCATAAAACAGCCGAACGATGAGATATTTTACAAGAAACTGATCTACTTTTGCAGAAAAGTTTCCTGCCAGAGATGCGAGAAAAGCAGCTATAGCTGAGCTGAAGCTTAAAGCAGAGCAAAGTAAGCCTGCGTTTATGTTCATATTTGTAGCCTATACTAGGACATCAGCGCATCGATTCAGAATCGTTCACAATCTACATCGTGATGCATCTCAGAATTGAATTTTTCCTGCACCCCTACCAGGGTATATTTTGGTTTTTCCACCTCAATTTACATGCGTAGGCAAATTATTCAGTGACTGCATGAAATGCATGTAAATTTATTTATTTATTTATTTTGTAAAATCTCCCTTAAATGAACAGAACATGTGTTTTATGATCTACACATTTTTTCTTGACCCTTCTTTTTCTTTACCAAGGGTGGCAATAATTGGAGCTGACTGTTCTAAAGGTGTTCTAATGACGTTTATTCCAAATTTGAGACACTGGAGAATCACAGAGGGAGGACGTGCATTACAGTGGCTTTGTCCCTGTTAAGGGTGTGATGAAATATGAAACCGATGAACTGGGGGACGACATCAAATATGATAAAATATACCATTCTTAAAGTGAATAATTTACATTATTAAAAAAAAAAAAAAGAATAATGTAATAAAAATGTAAGAGTTGGGCTTTATTGCCAAGCAACCATGTGCCGAATTGATGAGAAGAAGAACGTTCAGTTCACAGTCATTGTAGATTGTGGTCATTTCATGGAAATAAGATTTATCTAATTCAGAAATTAGATAATTAATTTAATCTAATTCAGCACCAAGACAACAGAGCCGTAGGTCCCTTTTCACACACAGGGGCTGAATCTCAAACGGCTCCATGCTCCCTATATAGTGCACTACGGAGGAGTTAAAATACTGGCTTCTGCACCCAAACAGCGCATAATATAGCTAATAAATTGTCACTTTGGATTCAGCCACATTCATACTGGACACACCGTGCATTGCTTGGCTAAAGAAGATGGAGTTTCGAGCGCTATTTAGGGAGTAGGGGGCCATTTAAGATTCACCATGGATTTAATGTTAAATAAGGCAGATCTGACTGAAATGGGCATTTGAAGCCAGTAAGACATTCACATGACATTCTTTATTCTTTTTGTATTGCAGTTTTACACTGAATCATATACACACTTGAATTCAAGCCAGTATTCATGGAGGAGAGAGCCACTAGCTACTTTTTAGCCTGTTTACTAGAAAACCAATTAGAAGACGAATTCCAGTTAAGAAAATAAGTTCCTCATCGGTTCCTCATCAGTTTAAACTGACTCAGTAGTCCGTGCAAGCAGCATTAGTCCAAAATTATTCCAATAACAGCAACAGGATATATATATTATAATTTATTTATGTATTATTAAACAGTGGCTTTGAATGCAACTTGGCCAAAAGATTAAAGGACCAGAACTACCCAATTTATATATAGATTTACAGCTTAATTTACAAATGCCTTTAGCTGAGATTCCCAAACGCGGTCCATGCATGTTTTGCAAAATCATTTACTGAAAGAATTCAGCAACTGCTTATTGGTTTCCATTAGAAATATGCTTCATTATCATTTTTCAGTTTTTTCCCCCAAATACAGGGAAGCACAGAATCATTCTTTGTGTTACTGAGTGCGTTTACATGCAGTTAATATGCCCATAACTGCAGGAAATCTGATTGTGTCAGTAATCTGATCAACACGTTTACATGCACTGGAGTAATCAGATATTGGGGAAACTCCGGGTCTATGTGAGTCAGACAGTAATCAGATTTCTGCTTTGCAACCAGCCAGTAAACTCACAGAAGACGATGTGACGTAAACATAATATAAAAGTCGGACTTCATGTCGCAGCTTTTCTAAAAACATTTACCACTTTCACTGAAAATATGAACATGCATCATAGAAGATGAAGAATATTTAAATCCTCCCCATTTCATGTTTGGTTTCAGGGCCGCTCCAACAGTGTTTTGCTGTGTCTCGCGACATCCGCCATCTGATCCCGGGCATGCGCAGACTGAGAAGTCAGAAAGAAATCAGAGTGAGAGTTCACAGCACTGAGAAATCTGATTACTGAGCTAAAATCCAGCCTCTTTATCGGACTTCTTTCTTCGTGCTGTTCAAATGACCATTTGAATAATCGGATAACTGCAGAAATCTGATTATGATGAGATTATTGAGTGCATGTACACGCACTCATGGACTGCACACTGCAGGTGTGGCAAGTAGGAATTAGGTTGAAAAATCTTGAATATTCCTTTAAGGATGGATTTTTACCTTGCGCTGGGGGTTTCCCGAGGTGCAGGGAGCAGTGTGGTCAGGGCGGTGTTCTAGGGAAACCTTTACACCTCGCAAAACTCTACAAATTTGTCCTTAACGTAAGCATTTCTTGCTTGAGTTATTCTCCCCATCTCAGCAGCTTGGTTTGTAGTTTTGGAACTGGACAGTGTGCTTGGTCAGCACGGACAGGGCCGAGGAGTCATGACCAGGGGAGTGGACTTGCTCTGGGCCTTTAGGTCACGTCTGCATCTCTGACTGGCCCCGGTGCTCCAGTGCTCTTGGGGAAGAATCATTACCTCACTGAGTGATGTAGCACCTCACTGAACACCACAATAAATCAGGCTCTGAATTCACACTACTAGTCTTTTTGTGGAGGGGAAGAAGTGGGGGGTTGGGGGGTGGGGGGGGTGGGGGGGGGTGGTGGAGGTGAAATGTATTAAATATCCTTTATGTACTATATATGAATTATAATCCATTTGGGTGTTTAAAACAATGCAGATGATTCGTGTTGTGTATTGTACACTGATCAGGCCTAACGTTCTGACCACCTCCTCGTTTCTACGCTCACTGTCCACTTTATCAGCTCCACTTACTGTATAGCTGCACTCTGTAGTTCTACAGTTACAGACTGTAGTCCATCTGTTTCTCTGATACTCTGTTACCCTGTTCTTCAGTGGTCAGGACCCCCATGGACCCTCACAGAGCAGATACTGTTTGGGTGGTGGGTCATTCTCAGCACTGCAGTAACGCTGACGTGGTGGTGGTGTGTTGATGAGTGTTGTGCTGGTCTGAGTGGATCAGACACAGCAGTGCTGCTGGAGTTTTTAAACACTGTGTCCACTCACTGTCCACTCTATTAGACACTCCTACCTTGTCGGTCCACCTTGTAGATGTAAAGTCAGAGACGACAGCTCATCTGCTGCTGCACAGTTTGTGTTGGTCATCCTCTAGTCCTTCATCAGTGGTCACAGGACGCTGGTCACAGGACGCTGCCCACAGGACGCTGTTGGCTGGATATTTTTGGTTGGTGGACTATTCTCAGTCCAGCAGCGACACTGAGGTGATAAACTCCAGCAGCACTGCTGTGTCTGATCCACTCAGACCAGCACAACACACACTAACACACCTCAGAGCATCATCGTCTACCACGATTGGTCATGAAAGTAGCATTCACAAAAGCCACTTTGCAAAAAAATATGTAGATGAATAGTCTACAGTTTGAGAACAATGTCTCTCAATGCACAGCGGCAAGGATTTCACAGTCTAGAGTCCATTACATCATTAAAAGGTTCAGAGAACCTGGAGAAATGTCTTTGCGTAACGAGCCAGGCTGAAAACAGTACTGAATACTGCTGTAAATGAAAATAACCACATGAGCTTGGTAATTCTTTGGAAAGCCTTTCGTCAGTTAACGCAGTTTGTCGCTGCATCCACAGATGCAAGACTCTAATATGCAAAGCAGGAGCCAAATTTCAACAACATCCAGAAACACTGCCGACTTCTTTGGGCTAAAGCTCACCTGAAATGGACTAATGCACAGTTAGAGATGTGTATTGTGGTCTGACGAGTCGACCTTTGGAATTGTTTTTGGAAATGGGGAATGGGAATGGCTGTTATGTTGTCCAGACCAAAGAGGAAAAGGACCGTCCAGGTTACCAGACAACAGTGATCTACCATACTAGGAGATTATAACTTGGATTTAAGCCTTTATAAGGTTTGAATCTTTTGAAGGTGATTGGTTTGTGTCTTTTAATTGCACCTACACTTGCAATGACATATAAATAAGTGTGTGTGTGTGTGTGTGTGTGTGTGCACGTGTGTGCTCCATTTGGTCTTTTTCCGGTCCATTTGAACTGTCTAGTCAATCTAAAGCCATACCTGTGAACCTGTTGGGTGTTGTTTCCATGGAGACCCTCAGGCCTGATTAAAAGCAACGATGGACGGTGACCTCATACCAGTTCTTCTCCACCTCTTTCAATCAGCCTTCCTTTCCCCCCTCCACACCATTTACTTCCTTTTTCAAGAGGCAGAGAAAGAGGCTTTTGTGGAAGGGCTGAGCAGCGTGCGGTGAGCTCGGTGAAACGGTGTGTACGGCGCTTGCAGGACCCTGTCGGAAGACGAATGTGCACGCAATGACAGCAATTACCTTTCAGTCCACCTCAACTTCCTGCCCGCTCGCTCCATGACTCATCTCATCTCTTTCATCAGCGGCCTGGCAGATGCCTCGGTGGCTGAGTGGCTGTCAGCCGGCTCTGGCTTCGCAGAGCATTAGGCTGCGCGGTCTGAGTGCTTGTCTTGTGGGGCTTTGTTGTAGAAACTGTGTTCATTGCTTTATTTAACTAGGCTGGTCAAAGAACAGTCGCTAATTTATAATAGCAGCCCCGTTCTAGGCGTGCGGTCAAGAAGTTGCGAATTTGAGACAAAGGGAGTAACGTTTCTGTTTTGACGGTCTACACTTGGGATGTAGAGCTGTGGCTTAAATAAAAGGTAGTTTGATTTTTGGATCATTCTCAGCACCGCAGTAACACTGACGTGGTGGTGGTGGTGTGTTAGTGTGTGTTGCGCTGGTCTGAGTGGATCAGACACAGCAGCACTGCTGGAGAACACTTCAGTGTCACTGCTGCACTGAGAATAGTCCACCAACCAAAAATATCCAGCCAACAGCGTCCTGTGGGCAGCGTCCTGTGACCACTGATGAAGGACCAGAGGATGACCAACACAAACAGTGCAGCAGCAGATGAGCTGTCGTCTCTGACCTTACATCTACAAGGTGGACCGACAAGGTAGGAGTGTCTAGTAGAGTGGACAGTGAGTTGACACAGTGTTTAAAAACTCCAGCAGCACTGCTGTTTCTGATCCACTCAGACCAGCACAGCACACACTAACACACCACCACGTCAGTGTTACTGCAGTGCTGAGAATGATCCACCACCCAAATAGTACCATTGAAGAACAGGGTAACAGAGTATCAGAGAAACAGATGGATTGCCTTCAGTATTTGCTGGTTCTGAGTCAGCAGCTCCATAACCGGTCTCATGGATTCACACCAGCACGGAACGGCACAGTACGGCCCTGAGAACCCTTTGGCTCTATGGTGGAAAGGAGGCTAAAGTGTTCAAAACAGGGACTGAAAATAGCCTGGCAAGCATCACCAGGGAAGATAGCAGGCGTGTGGTGACGTCTGTGGCTCACAAACTGACAAGAAGTCATCGATTGAGAAGGATTTGAAATGAAGTACTGAAAAATGTATGAGATTCATTTACTTACGCTTGCTTCTCTAAGATGGGCGTCTTATAAAAGGCCTGTTGTGTATGGTTCACCTAATTTAGACATGAATACTGTCACACTGCCTCAAACTGCACCGAGTTGTTCAGTCATTTCCAGTAGACTTGCTTACATGGTTTCTGACACTGTATGACTTACAGTTCTCTCTAAAAATGGTACACTCTCAAACAGCTCTATACAGCTAACACTCGTTTAACTGCACACTTAAATGTAATAATGGCTCTTTAGTAAAGACAATGATTCTATATAGAACCATGGACACTCACAGAACATTTTGGATGATTAAAGAATCCTTTGCATCATCAAAAGATTCTTCAGAATGTGGTGTAGATGGTTCTATGAAAACGGTTCTATATAGCACCAAAAATGAACCTCTGCTGTTACAAGCTTGACATTATAACCATAGCAGAACCCTTTTTTCTGTAAAGAACCATCCACAGCACAAACAGCACAATCTCCGTCAATCTTAAAAACCCTTTCTTTATGTATAGAACCCTTTAATCATACAAAGGATTCTTTGAGCGTTAGAACCATTTCCTTGACTCCTTTTATGATTTAGTCCTTTGCATGACTATAGGGTTCTTTGCATCATGAAAGCGATCTTCAGGTTGATGGAGAATGTGCTGAGTATGGTTCTAAATATTGAAGAACAACCATGTAAACGCCTGTATCTGATTACGTTCCCTATCGGAACGTTTAAGTATGCTCTGCATGTGCAAACGGAGCAGAAACTGGTCTGCAGAGGAGACGAAGTTGATGCTCTGATCTTTAGAAGACGTCCAGCTTATGTGTCTCAGAACACGTCGTCTTCCTCTCGGCCTTCTTTAATAAGGACATGTGAAGGACGTTTTCCTGAGTCTGATATCAAGTCATTAAAAACACAAGCACTGCTCACTGCTGCTCATCTCACTCTGACTGGACTCGTGTGATGCTGGTTGTCATGGTAACATCTACACTAAGCAGTTGCTGAGTAGAGTGAGCATAAACGCCACAGTCTTGATCTGTGATCGGAATTCATTCCATCGGATTGGCAAATATCTTTGCATGTAAACGGAGCCGCTGAACATGTTTGGGGCTACTTGGAGCTCGATAAGCAGAAAATGCAACCAACTTCTAAGACTGAACTTCGATGTAGAGAAAGTGTTTTTCAGATTTCTTTGCAAAAAGAATAGAAGCTGTAATAAAGGCAAATGGTAGGTGCACTAAATACTAAAGACTACAATATTTCATTTTTGAGACCTTATTTTTTTGCTAAACTTTTTTTTTTTTTTTTTGCTGAAAACAGAATAACTTGTGTGTGTGTGTGTGTGTGTGTGTGTGTGTGTGTGTGTGTGTGTGTGTGTGTGTGTGTGTGTGTGTGAAAGCCATTCTGACAATGTTGCACAGTATATCGCAAATTGTTTGGATCCATACACAAACGCCTCTCCTTATAGAGCCTGATTTATAAAGCTTGCTTTAGATTGCTAAGATAAGGAACAGGGTGCTTCGGCGACTGGCAGAGTGGCGGTCTTTATTGTCCACAAGCAGCCGAGGTGAGGAATAATATAGGGGCGAATGGAGATTGATCTGGAATGAACTGACAAGATGAGGTCATTTGAACAGCAGACTGTGATTAGACAGAATAGGAGGCAGTTTAAAGAGAGAGAAAAAGAAGAAAGGAGCACCTCTTTTCTCCTTTGCTTTGAATGCTGTCCTGAAGCAGAATGAAATTGCTATTGACATTAGTTTTTTTTCCCCTTCTCTGTCTCCTTTCTTATCCACCACTCCAATTTTCGGTCAACCTCTAATGTCTCCTCTCGCTCTCTCTCTCTCTCTCTCTCTCTCTCTCTCTCTCTCTCTCTCTCTCTCTCTCTCTCTCTCTCTCTCTCTCTCACAATGCTCAACACGAAACATTTGGCATGTACTTCATTGTTTCTCTTGTGGATGTATAAGGAGGCAGAAGAATTCCGCACTTATCGTTATTCTCATCAATAGCATCCAATTTAAACACAAAAGCAGCACATACTGCACATTGAAAGGCAGCGAGGCGCAGTCAGGAGAGGCATGTTCAGCTTTAAAAAGGCATGGTATGAAAAGCATAGCATAGACTTACAGAGGGATGGCATTTAAGAAAGGATGCACTCTAAACCTGAGTGATGGTGCAGCTACTTCCAGGCAGTAACACGGGAGAGCGGTGCTCAATCTAACACATTTTGTTTTTTGCAAAATAATTGTAAAAATATTGAAGTTGGAATAATCAAATTTTTATACAAGGACACTTTCAAGCAATACATCTCTGCTACAAATGAACACTTGTACTTTGTTTCTAGCTTCGACTGTTAATCTACAGTTCCACCCAAAATGACAGAAAGCGCAATGCAACAATTTACCCCATGGGTGGGTTCACTGTAACAGACAGAGGGTCAGGGTAACACCTGTTAGAAGTCTAATGAATCAGTGCAAACATACACTATATTTCCAAAAGTATTTACTAACCCATCCAGATGTTCCAGTCACTTCCATGGCCACAGGTGTATAAAGCCGAGCCCCTAGGCCTGCAGACTGCTTCTACAGACATTAGTGAAAGAATGGGTCGCTCTCAGGAGCTCAGTGAATTCCAGCGTGGTACCGTGATCGAACGCCACCTGTGCAGCAAGTCCAGTCGTGAAATTTCCTCACTACTAAATATTCCACAGTCGACTGTCAGTGGGATTATAAAGTGGAAGCGATTGGGAACGACAGCAACTCAGCCACGAAGTGGTCGGCCAGCTAAAATGACAAAGCGGTCAGCGGATGCTGAGGGGCATAGTGCGCAGAGGTCACCAACTTTCTGCAGAGTCAATCACTACAGACTTCCAATCTTCATGTGGCCTTCAGATCAGCTCAAGAACAGCGTAGAGAGCTTCATGGAATGGGTTTCCATGGCCGAGCAGCTGCATCCAAGTGATGTTTGGGGACGGCCCCTTCCTGCTCCAACATGACTGACCACCAGTGCACAAAGCAGGTCCATAAAGACACGGATGAGCCAGTTTGGTCTGGAAGAACTTGACTGGCCTGCACAGAGTCCTGACCTCAACCCCATAGACCACCTTTGGGCTGAATTAGAGTGGAGACTGTGAGCCAGGCCTTCTCATCCAACATCAGTGTCTGCCCTCACAAATTCTTCTGGAAGAACGGTCAAAAATTCCCATAAACACACTCCTAACCCTTGTGGAAAGTCTTCCCAGAAGAGTTGAAGCTGTTATAGCTACGTTTTGTCTTTGTTCACTAAAGGTGGCTCAGTTGTAACGAGTGGAACAGCTAACCCTGCAGAACAGGCTGTACTTAAGCCTATCTAGCACTTGCTGTGAGCTCATCAGCTTCTTCAAAGCAGTGCTGCGTTGAAGGACACAAGATGTTGATCACAGTAATATAAGGTAGGATTTTGTGATTTTACACAAACAGCTCAGTAACTGGAAAAAATGACTTGCATGCCCTGGAAACACACAGAACTCTTTCAAACGCTGACGAATCTCTCTGAATGTTGGTTAGGAAATGTGGTAATGTGGCCAGAAGCTCACGCTGCTTCACCTTGTATAACAACATAAAAAGTCTGTGTTAAATTGTGGCCCACGTTAGGTTGTCCCCACGCTCTCCTTCTAATTTTCACTGTTAGTTTTGAGTAAGTTCAGAAAAAGCTTTGCTGATTTGCCAATTCTTCTAATATATTTTGCACTTTGTTTATCAAAGTGTCTTTCTTTAAACGCCCATTTAACAATAATAGTGCCTAATTGGGCTCTATGGAGTGATGAAGTGATATTTTTTGCTAGCCTCTGAATGGGGGTTTCAGTGGTATAACAGCTTAAACACAGATATTTGAAACCGGTAACAGACATTCACGTTATATATATTCCATACTTTGGATGTTACAGCTTGGATGGTGGCTACTTCAGTAAAGATATACGCCTGGTTATTTCTGGATATTATTGGAGCCTGTTAGCTTAGTGAGTCTAGTGGGGACAAACTATGGTCTGGACATCACTGGGATAAGGTCAGCTCCCACACAGAGCGACCTGTGACATTATATCACTGTTTTAAACTGTCCTGTCCATCAGAGACGTCCAGGTGTGAAATGTCCGCTGCGATGGTGAAAGTATGAGGGCCGGGTGAGTGGGCGTGGCTATTCAAATAGGACGGAATGTTTGCTCGATCTGGCTCAGCAAATCCTAACAACCTGTTGAATGATGAGTCTTTTGCAAAAGAGAAGAATCGTTTCAAAGTTTCGGACGCAGTGAAAAGTGACGTGCAGTTGTCCGCACTTTGGGCGCCTCTGGTCAAATGACACACGTTGTTGATTTCGAAGTGAAAATAAGAACGCGCTCTGCAGGGAACCCACTTCTGCACAGCTGTGGTTTATTTGCTGAATTTGAGATATTGGAGAAATAAATAAATCAAATGTGGTCTGTGTAAAATGCATGACACGTTTTATGTGTGTGTGTGTATATATATATGTGTATATATATATATATATATATATATATATATATATATATATATATATATATATGTATGTGTATATATATATATATATATATATATATATATATATATATATATATATAAATAATATATTCAATTATTTATTTTTCCTTTTTCCCTAATTTTAAACTTAGCAAGTAATTAGAAACTGAGCATTAAAATTGGTGGACAATGCCATATTTTAGGTATCTTAACTTATTTTTACTTAGAAAATCAGCTAAACATGTCATTTGAATGGAGGTGATCAAACCTTTGCACGTGACTGTGTATGTGAAAGTTTAAAGAACCTTCATAGAGGTTCCTAGAACCAGACATTCAAGTTAAGAACCAGGTAAAAACTGTGATTTCAACAGTGAAAATACTTATTAGGTTGGAAAAGAAAACTCTTCCAACAGAATGGGTTTCCATATGGAATTCTTTTGGAGCGAAGTTGGTTTCAGGACCTGAAAGGTTTGAGATGGCACCTTTTGTCAGTTCTTTAATTTCTCAGATTTGGCAAAGAAAATCTGAATAGTTCAAATGTCTGAACTAACAGGTTATCGTAACTATGTTGTGTGAGTGATATCGAACAGCTCTTCCCAGCTCATTTATGACAAACATTTAGTAAAATCTATCTTTGTCTATGCTCTCATCGTTTAAGCACTGCCACCCAAATCTCCTTCAGACTGTGGACAGTTAGGCCTAGACTTGCTGATGTTGGCCTCTGCAGATTTTGGTAAGGCTGCATTCTGTCAAGAGATGCTTATACATAGCACAGTGTGAGTGTTAAATTAGAGCATATAATTTTAGAACTAAAGTTGCATATAGGTCAAAATAAAAATACAGTTGATAATTATCAAGCGTGAGAGGTGATGACAACTCCATGAGGTGTTGCATTGTCCTTTTAACTCATGTAGAATGCAACTCTGTCAGCCTCTTGCTATCAAAACTAGCAACTCTTGGAAAGATGTAACATTATAAGCAACCTGTCTGGACCATTGATTTGCAGTTTATTTTATTCTTCCACTTAGTAAATTCAAAGACACACAGGGCTGCACAAACGCTTTTTGAGCAGGTAGCACTGGTGTTATAAAGACTGTAACACAAACACTTGTATTTGGGATTCGACATTATAGCCCAAAACTTAACAACTTAATTACCTGATGGACTACAACTACCATGAACACTAGAACTTAACCTTACAGTTTGCATGACTATGCATGAGATGCCTTGGGCAGCTGGGAAATGCTGTTCAATGTGCTCACACTACATGGTTAGAAAAGGCTAACTGACTATAATTTCCATGAACACAGGCCTATTAAATATGTGCAAATCTGTTGTTGCATTTGCAACAGGATTCATATCTCATAGCAACAACACTGTCACATAAAGCAGACAGAAAGAAAGGTAAGAAACTCACAGGAGCAGACCCCCTGTCGTCACTGGGGTGGTACCCTCAAGGGTACATCTCAGTACCTTTTGTCAGGAAGCATAACTGTACCATAATCTATTGAACTTGAAATTATCATTGCATTGAAATGATCAGGCATAACATTATGACCACCTCCTTGTTTCTACGCTCATTGTGTTAGAACCGTTTGATGATGTTGTTTTAGGTTCTAGGGTTCGACCTCAATACCAAAGCTGTGAACTTTGCCAGAAGTCCTCCGTCCTCCGTCCTCCGTCCTCCTGAGGGGGGGGAGGGGGGGGGGGCGGGACTCGAATGAACACAGAGACAGTGTCTGTACTCAGAAGGCTTTCCCCGTTTATTGATCAGAACAACAGAGCATATATACACTGAGAAGAAAAGGGGAGGCATATATAAAAATAGCACAAGCATAACGGAATCATGCGACAAGACAATAGAGAGAGAAAGTAGTCATGAGACAGGGGCCCCAAGGACGTTTATGACATCCAGCCTAAACAACAGAGAGTGTAAGAACATCGCTGATCGGATGTCGTTGTCACTATGAGTTACAGCTAACCATATGAACGCACAAACATAAGCTGAGGCCTCTGTATGACGCAAGCCCTAAGGCCTTACGCGCACACCATGGGCCTGAAGGCCCCATAGGTCATGATATAGTCATGTGTCAGGAGTGTGCACGGACACTAGGATCTAACAATTGTCCATTTCATCAGCTCCACTTACTGTATAGCTGCACTCTGTAGTTCTACAGTTACAGACTGTAGTCCATCTGTTTCTCTGAGACTCTGTTACCCTGTTCTTCAGTGGTCAGGACCCCCATGGACCCTCACAGAGCAGGTACTATTAATTTCCCAGTACTGCAGTAACACTGATGTGGTGGTGGTGTGTTAGTGTGTGTTGTGCTGGTCTGAGCGGATCAGACACAGCAGTGATGCTTGAGTTTTCAAACACCTCAGTGTCCCTGCTGGACTGAGAATAGTCCACCAACCAAAAATATCCAGCCAACAGCGTCCTGTGGGCAGCGTCCTGTGACCACTGATGAAAGACTAGAGGATGACCAACACAAACTGTGCAGCAGCAGATGAGCTGTCGTCTCTGACTTTACATCTACAAGGTGGACGACAAGGTAGGAGAGTCTAATAGAGTGGACAGCGAGTGGACACAGTGTTTAGAAACTCCACCAGCATTGCTGTGTCTGATCCACTCAGATCAGCACAACACACACTAACACACCAGTGTTATTGCAGTGCTGAGAATGATCCACCACCCAAATGGTATCTGTTCTGTGTGGGTCCGTGGGGGTGCACTGAAGAACTTTTCACCTGAAAAACCTATTTAGGGTTCGAATTGGACCACTGTTGGAGCTTTGAGGGAACACTTACACTGTTTTGTACCTTGATGAGTGAAAAATGTACCTGCACAGAGTCTTTATTTCTAACACTGTATATATGGACTTGAATGGGCTGCGTATTAAATGGTAAACCTGCACACTTTTTGTTTTAAAAAGGTTTGGTTTTCCATCATATAGACCCTTTACAAATGCCCAACAGACTCTCACAATTGCAGTAGAACTGGGACCCTCATGTCCACTGCAATAAATAGTGACATTGGTTAAACGTAGGCGGAGTTGTGACTGGTTTTCATATATTTCTTTGAAAACGAATTGAATTAACCTGGCTTAATCTAAATTCTAATCCTGAAACTCGTTATCATTATTTTCCTCTCCTCCAACAGTCATTCAACGAGAGACATCCTGGTGGTAGGAAAGAGGGATTCCTCAGTGTTATTGGCCTGTGAGGTTTGGTAATGAATGGATTATGGATTTTTAGCTTCATAAGCCACAGTGAAGATTGCAGGTGACACCCTCTTGCACACCACATCGAATAATTACTGCCTATGATTACATTTCTAATGGCTGTAGAGGGGAGAGAGGAAGGAACTGCACCAACATTAAAGCAGTGTTTGACTCGGTTGTAATAGGCTGCAAGAGACTCTTAATCCTCTGTGGACATGTAACCAGCACTGCGTTCGGGAAAGGAAGAGTTCGAATAATGAGAGTGACTCCACTCATTCAACTACTTGGATATACTGTATGTCAAGTGATGTTAAGTTGGGTTATATGTCCTTATAGAATAACAGCCTTACCTCCTAATATTATGCCATGTTTACATGCAAAGATTTTTGCCAATCCGATTAAATACAATTGGATTATAGGTTAAGAATGGAGGTGTTTATTTTCACTCTACTCAACAATCTGACGGAAAATCTTCGTTTACATGCTCACTACAAGTAATCCGATGCAAAATGACGCGCATGCGTGGAGTAGCCCTTAAACGTTACCATGAGAGTGAACATCACGTGAGGTCCAGTCAGAGTGAGATGAGCAGCAGTGAGCGGTGATTGTGTTTTTAACTGCTTTAAAATGACGTCAGACTCAGGAAAACGTCCTTCACATGTCCGTATCAAAGAAGGCCGAGAGGAAGACGTCGTGTTCTGAGACGCACAAGCTGGACGTCCATCCCACCGCCGTCTTTTAAACATCAGAGCATCAGAGTTCAGAATCATGACTGCAGTTTCTTTAAAAGTTTGCATTATAAGAGAACTCAACATCAGATATCTCCAGATTATAATGGAGCACAGTAAGAGTCTGCTATAGTCTCTGTACCATCATATTCAACCAGATTTAAATTGAAATCTTCACTAAATGAGTCACAGTGAGACAAACAAACAAAAGGACTTAGTGTTTGTGCGTTAAACAATGCTTAAGCAATAAAACACAAGGGAGTGTGTTATAGCTTTATAGCACACTCTATATATTTATAGTGTGTTATAGCTTTATAGCACCATTCTGAGTAACTCAAGAGACTACTGTTCATGCTACAGTCAAATTTTTCCCCATTTTGATGGTTGATTGAACATTGCCTGAGGCTGCTGGCATACAGCTACATGATGTTATGCATTACACTGCTGCCGCAGTCGGCTGATTACCTGTATGGGAGCTCCTAATAAAGTGCTTGGTGAGTGTATCTCTGCCTAGCTGACGAATTAAAAGACAAGGGTCTGTAACGGGGGGTCGCAACCCAAATGTCAAGAATATCCATTGATTCCTTTCAAGAAGAATCAAACCATCTTGGGAGACGTAAGATTTTATGCCCATTTTACCATCTCGGCTCAGGATGTGCTAAATGTACTAGTATAGGCTAAAAATGTAACATAAACAAAAACGCAGACTTACTTTGCTCTGCTTTAAGCTTTAGCTCAGCTACAGCCACTTTCTCACATCTCTAGCAGGAAACTTTTCCAAAGTTAGAACAGTTTCTTGTAAAATGTCTCATAACATTTTTATTTTTCATGAAGCTGATGTCGCTTCTCATTCTCCTGCTTTCAAAGCCTTCGAATGTTTCGGCACCATTTAAGATGGAACAGGAACATTCAGGCGAGAAGCTGACAAGTGAAAAGCGACTTCAGCTTTGTGACTTTCTTGTTGCAGATTAAACGTGTCAGGAAACCAGCTGGAGCGAATGGAGCAAACAAGTCAGTTCGTCTCCAAATAATCGATGCTCGTCGTAAATCTTTCTCTTTGCCTTTTCTGGCCAAACCTCTCATCTAGATACAGACAACAGACTGGATGACTTAGATAGGACCACTGTTAATACATTCCAGCTATTTAAAGGGACAAACACAGATGTACACAGTTATATTAAATGCATCCCTTCTTTCGCTGTCTTTCATAATAGATTAACATAAAAATAAATAAATAAATAAATAAAATAATACATTATTGTGGCTTAACAGGTGTAATGAGACCTGCGCAGCTCTGACAAGCTTTCAGAACATTGGCTCTTCTACCTTAAAAAACATTTCCAGACTGTTCTTTGGGGGCAGGAAAAGGTCAGCCGTCCATTGCAATCTTGACGCCCCCTGTCATATGAAAGTTGACCGAAAGATGCTATTTCTCACTCTCCTGCAGTGTGAAAACCTCTGAGTAAGCACGCTAGAGTGTGTCTGCTCATGTGGTCCTACATGGAAGCTCCTGATTTAATGGCTCCTCATGACTATTTTAACTAACCTTGTGTTTCGTGTCGAAATTTGCCTGAATAAATAAATAACGACTAATAAAAGCACATGAAGTTCAGCTACTTAATATTAGAGACAACCGGCGACCTTCCGGTCACGAGGCTGGTTCCCTGACCTCCAGCCCACGACTGCCCCCAAAATTGATTATTAAACAAATTAGAATTGACACAAGCATAGTGGTCTTCTCACTGAGGGTGGGCCGTGATTCGTGTGTGTGTTAGGGAGCTTCAGCAGTGGAAAGTCCCTGAAAATGTGGTAGCTCTGAATCAAGGACAAACCTCCAGAGAAGAATAGCAGAAGATAAGAACTTGCAGAAACCATGTTTGTTGGAGGTCGTTAATAAATTAGGAATTTGTTGAAGGTCGTTAATAAATTAGGAGTTAAAGGGCCTTGAGAGAAGGGAACAGGTTTGTACCGCCAAAATATGAAGAGAAAAAGAACCACTGTCATGTATGATTGGAAGCAGGTTGTCCAAGAGAATTGAAAAATGATATACGGGAAGTAACGGGAGGGGTGGTAATCTCATCACCCCAAGAGGGTTATGGAAAAAAAAAAAAGGATGTTTTGTGATAATCTTTGTATTCGGTTGTCCGGAAACCATCTTGCCACTTGAAGCTCAGTAAAGAGGGACTTTTCCTTCCGATGAAGTTAGTTTTTTCCGTTCTTTTACAGACTACCTTTCATTTTATTACCCTTATTGCATAACAGAGCGTAATATATTCAGAACTAAAACTAAACTTAGAATGAAATAGTTGTAACGTAACACACGTCCGGACTTGGGGCGGTGGCTGGACTGCTCTAAGTCCCTTTGAAGGTATTTCAACATTGTTCGTGCCATAAATGTACCTGAACCTTTTCCACCGGTGGTGTATAACTAAAGGTGGAGAGTGTGAATCATTCCAAAGAAAACAGGAATACCAACATAAGAGTTGCACTTGAAGGGGAATAGAATACTTAGAATAAGAATAAGTGGAATAAGAATGCGAACGCTGTGACCTTCTGACCACAGGAGCTGAGGCTGGATTACTGGTTTGTGTCTCTGTCTGGCTTCTGTCCTCATCTCATGCTTTCCAGCTCCATCTCCCTGCAGTCGGTCTGGGTAATCTGTCCGTGCACGAGGCACGGCGGAGAAGAGAAACCTCCGATTTCACTCTCATTTTCTGCTTCATTTCCTCTCCAGCGCTCTCCATAGCTGCTGTTTTCCTCACCCGTCTGTCTTACCCCGCCCATCCCCATCCACTCAGATGCTGTGCTGGATCAGAAGCCCTAGAGTTCGGCACAGGTGATGTGTGAGCTGAGCTAGTTTCCGGAGTAACTGTCACTCTCTCGCTCTCTCTCCCCCTCTCTATCTCCCTCTCCCCTGTGCGCTGTCACCAGAGAGGAAAAGTGGCAGGAAAAGAGCAACAGGCAGACAGACAGGCCAGATTATGGGGTGACACCTGCAGAGCTGGGTGACCCTGTCTCTTTTCTCTCTCTCTCTTCTCTCTCTTGCTCTGCTATTTGTCTCTGTGCCTTGCCAGAGTGAGGGTCATACACAGGTTTGGTGCTACTGTCTAGCATGGCTTGCTTTGAGCTTGTTTGAATTGCCTTTTCGTATAGATACATCATCATTAACCTGTAGAAGTGTGGAGCGGTGGTCCTGGAGAGCTTCCTGCAGAGTTTAGTTCCAACCTGTACCCAAGTAAGCTGACCTGCCCCTTACTTAATGGTAATACATCTGATCCAGCCAATCAGGGACTTGGAAAGAGGTTAATTAGATGAAGCAGGTGCAGCAAATAGTGATTAGAACTAGACTCTGCAGAAAGGTAGATCTCCAGGACTGGAGTTGGGGCTGGAAACCACTGGTCTAGAGTTATTATCTGCATCCCAATTCAGGGGCAGCATCCTTTGGATGGTTGCATTTGAAGGCCAATTGCATCACAGCGGCACGACTAGGCTGTCCAATTTTGAAGGCTCCATCGCAATTAAGGATCTATTGGGTGGATCCATCGTCAGCCAACATATTAGGTTCATTATGTGCTGACTACAATTCAAGACCATGGCGTCAGCAGAGGAGCAAACCCTGGCTGAGGAGTTCACTTTTAAATGAAAGTATTGGGTTTAAACTGAATTGAATAGCTAATGACACACGTGTTAAAAAAGCCAGTGTGGTCTGAAGCAAAGCTTCTGCTAATGCACATGAGCCGGTGGTGAAGTTCCTGGCTCGGTTTTTAAAGAACTTTAGTAGAACTTGACGGCGGTGTTTCATAGTGCAATGGTAAAGGGCGGGAACCCTTTCCAAAGGGTTCTGTTTAAAACCATCAGCACATTCATGCACATTTTCCATCAATCTGAAGAACCCCTCACATGGTCTGGGCCCACCAGCAGGCCCAAAGTTTTATTACACACTGCTATAGCCTAAGAATAGCTCAGCCAATTTGCAGTCCCTGTAGTTACTGAATAATAAGCCTTACTGTGTAATGAGCCTGAGATTTTCAGGGATTAATTGACTTTAAATTAGTCCTTTTTACACAATGTTAGACCAGCTTTAGATCCATTGATTATGGAGGATTCGTTTAAAACCACAGTATGCCCACCTATCCTGACACCACTGCATCGCTCAATGCACCTGATTCATCTATGATGCTGATTGTGAGGCCTCTGAAGAGCTGGAACAGGTGCAAACAGGACAAACACTAAACTCTGAAGTGCCATGGCCTGATATTGACCACACTTGTTCTTTATTTATGCTTATACTTAACAAGAGGTCAATTGAAAGAAGTGTGTGTGAATCCACTATTGGAGAACGAGCTGCGATGGCCTCAGCTTTCTGAAACAGGACCTCTGTCTGCATCTCTGCTTAAAGCTGCCCTACTTATTTCACCCAGGTCAGTCTGTATATACATTATTATGAATGACCATGAATTGTAATGTCCACTTTGTATGCCATGAATTATGGAGCCATTTGCGTGAGTTCATTTCTCAGGCCCGAGAGACCTTTTCCAAAACTCCTCAAAATTCTGCGTGCAGCACTTGGCCCACCGTACCATCCCCACCGCAAAAAGAAAGCCCTTTAGGTGGAAATTGAACTCAGCGATGTGTATAATTCTGGGGCCCAGTTCTGACAAACCCCTTGAGATTTTTGCTGGGCTTATTTTAGCCCGCGCCCTGTTTTAGGCCAGCGGAAAGGTCAGGACAGGTTTCGGTGAATAAGACGAGGACGAGTTCCGAGGTCGCTGACTCGAGGAAATCGGCGCAGACTGCAGACAGAGTGAATAATCACAGTGAATTCCAGAAGCACTCTCAAACATGGCTGAATAATTTACATCACGTCCTCAGGCGGAGGCTGAGTAGTATGGTTATGATGGAGGAGAGAAGAAGAATGTATAGACAGTGGAAGCAAGAGTGTGTGTTTGTGTTGGTTTTTGTACCGTTCCAGGACAAAAATGTCTTGACAGTAGAAAAGCAAGAGAAAACAGGACCTGCAGTTTTGTGTAAATCCTTTTTGGTAATGCAGTTATTATTAGAGTGAGGTTTAAGGTTAAGCTTAGACAATTCCTATTACATGTGGGCACTTATGACTGGACGTTTGGAACAAATTATAACAAATGGACACTTTATATATAACACATTTGGGAAACGGTACTTATTGATAATCACATTTACAGCATTTGGCAGACACTCTAATCCAGAGCTACTAAAAATTTAATCTTTTGATGTTATTACTTATGGTAGTGTGTGTGTGTGTGTGTGTGTGTGTGTGTGTATGTATGTATGTATGTACATGTATGTACATTGAGATGTGAATATCTGAGTAACCCCATATCGGAGGCAAGTGAAATTAAGCGGGCTTCATGTTGAACAAAGCAAGATTTATTTATGAAAATTCAGAGGGAAGTAGATTTTATAACCGATTTCACAGCTACACAAATATTCAATATGCGCACCACCTCTGACGCGACACGTCAAGTCAGTAGTCCAGCTCCTGCCAATCATGTTTGTAGCATGTCATGCGTAACAGTCTCCAGCGCCGTTCCAGTTGGTGCATTTTTATACGTTTTTGCACGCTGCACTAATTTCTAGTGAATGCCATTCTTCTTAACCTTGGTTAGTTTTTACACATTTTGTTCAAATTTGAGATGATTTGAGGGGGAGTTGCCTGTTATAAGACACCCTGTGTGTGTGTGTATATATATGTATATGTATATATATATATATATAAAACACACATATGTGTATCACATTTATATCGCTGGTGTCTGAAGAAAACCTCATAACTCCAAAATGGTAACTTTACAGGAGAAGGAAAAACTTAATTTTAATGTAAGTCAATGGAACCAGACGTCTTTCCAAGCCATTTTGGGTTGTTACTTTTGATCCATTCATCATGCAATTTACAAACAATATAAAGGACAACAGGTATTTTCAAATTAAGTCAAAAAGTGAAAAACGACAAAAACGGAGATACAAGCTTTTGTCCCAACAGCAGTGATATGCAACTTTATGTGGTAATTTAATACATAATGCATTTACAGTTTTATTCAATTTAATGAAAATTGGTAGTAGAAGTGATGCATATTATTACATACACATACTGACATATGTGCACTGCGTGAGTTAGGAAGGATATGATGCTGATTATGAAGGGTTAAAGTGCTCTTAAGATTCTGAGCATGATTGTTGAGGATGTAGAGATGCTCCACCTTCAGTCTCATCGTTTATCATTGATGTTTTCACTCAAGGACACGATCTGCTAAAGAGGGACCAACGTCATATTCAGACGCATGTAACTCAGAGCCTCGCACGTGTGCGTGGGGTTAAAAGCTGCACCTACTTTTAAAGATGACCTGAGTTTAGCAGATGAATGGTGAGTGATCAAACACTCATGGCCATGGAACCGTTATGAGCCAAAGCATTAGCAATAAAAACAAAATTATAGTGGACCAGAAAAGCACACACAGCGACCACCTGCTGTTTTCAGGCCCACGGTGTTTGTAACGTGTGTCCCACCTCCCCCACTTTTCCACTCACTCCCCTGGTAGTCCAGCTCCCTTGCTGGGAGAGTGCAGGGCTAATGGTGCATTATGGTGTACGCATCATCGCCTGAAGCTTCGTGGAGGGGTCCCACCGGGGGGGGCTGAGTGGAGGAACAGCAGAATTGGCTAAATGCACTGCTGAAAGCTAAAAGTAAATCCTGCGTGCACTGAAAATTATAAGAGTTCAGCCAGGAATGCTAATGTGGTTAAGATGGAGTCCAAATTAGCAGCGAAAGCAAAAAGGAGAATTACGACATTTCAGCTCCAACTATTATACGTTGTCATTCGTTTTACCCTGTTCTTCAGTGGTCGGGACTAAGAAATGAATGAAATTCATACATATTTCTGATATAATTCAGGCCTTAGATGTTCACAGCGATTGTTTATAATCTCTTTAAACCTAAAGCGTCAGTAGAGAGATACTAAATATATGCAAAAGCATCATTTCGTCATTTATAGCTGTTCTACTGGCAGGTGTCTGGCCCAAACCCTAACCCCCCCCTACCCAGACTTTTTTGATTTCAGCTGAAGGTGAACGATTTAGATTTGTCATCATTTTAATTTTTGAAATAAAACCAAAAAAAAAATGTTTTAATGTCACTTTTGAGAAAGTCTGTGGGCGGAGCCTTATTTTAGCCATGCATTGTAAAGCAGCAAGTGAGACTGTGTCTCTGTTCCTCATGACCACATGGTGAGCAGTTAGACCTTACTACCCAAGCACATTCTGCAGTTAAGTCAACTTTTTGGTGTTTTAATGAAAAATATGATATTTTTTTTGTTTTTGTGTTTCCTAGTCATGTACTTGCTGGTGTTTTTGAGTTCTGCTCAAAATGAGTTAAAATTCAGTTTATCCCCAACAATCTGATCATAATCAGGTTTCTGCAGTTATCTGACTTTAAATCGTCATGTAAACAGAAAACTCTGATTTCTGAGATTGGAGTAAGGTCTAGAAATCCGATTAAGAAATCTGATAATGAATTTAAGCTCAGTAATCAGATTTCTCATTTACGACATTTGGCACACGTTCTTATCCAGAGCGACTTAGTTTTATCATTTTACACAGGTAGGCGTAAGTGGTGTTAGGAGTCTTGCCCAAGGACTCTTATTGGTATAGTGTAGGGTGTTTGCCCAGGTGGGGATTGAACCCCAGTCTACAGTGTAGAAGGCAGATGTATTACCCACTACACTAACCAACCACAGTGCTGGGAAGTCCTACTCTGATTTCTCAGTCTGCGCATGCGCAAAACCAGGTGGCGAGCAGCATGAAACCAACTGCATGCTTGATAAAATGAAGGAGTTAAATATTCATCTTTTAGATGATGTATGTTCATATTTTCAGATAAAGTGGTGCGATGTTAAAGAAAGAAAAAAGCCTAAAGTTTGTGTTTTGTTATGTTTACGTTGCGTCTTACTCCGATTACCGTCTGACTCATGTAGACCAGGAGTTTCCCCATTATCTGATTACTTCAGTGTATGTAGACGCATTGATCAGATCCCTGATCTGATTTTCTGCAGTTATCTGATTAGTAGGTGCACGTAAACGCCCTCACTGTCACGACCGAAGCAGTCACTGCTGAAAGTTTTCGTAAAGTTTTGAGCGTTATTGTTTTGGTAGTGACAAAATGGAACGTCAAATCATTTGGTTTCATAAAATAAACATTAATAAGGTACAGGGTCACTCAAAGTAAATGGACAGTCCAAAGTCCCAGTCAGGCAAATGTCTGAAATGTGTTATGGTCCAATTTGGTAGAATGATCACTACAAGGGTTTTTCTCATTGAAAATAAATAAATGACTTTTAAAACTCGCAAGTAATGTCAGTCTCTGTGAACCAGAATAAGGGCTTCATTATAAAACCTCCTCCCAGTATTTTGCACTTTGAGAAGGAAACTCCTGTCACTGCGTATGCAGGACAGCAGCGAATGCTCCCTTGGTGTTAATACAGGCCATAAAGTACTGCTGCCCTTTTTCAAATAAATAATAATAATGTAATAGTAAATCAAAATAAATACACAAATACATCCGAAGCAAGAGTGGACGGACAAACAGGTGAAAGATTGTTACCTTCTAATTTTTAATCAACCATTACATTAACGAATCTAGTCAATTTCCTGCACTTAAAAGAAAAGACGAGAGAAACAAGACAATAAAAAAATCTTCTAAAGTCAAGAGCTTAGCAGTTTTTTAGGAGCTTGAGCAAAATAGCAAAAAAAATTGAAAGGAAAAGACATTAAGACGTTAAAATTTTACATAACAGTATACAGGTCAAATTGAACTGTGTTACTTCTGTAATTCATATAAAAGCAAACATATATTAATCAAACCTGTATTACTCAGTTAATACACACTGATCAGGTACCTGTTTAAAGGTCTGAGGTTGTGCTGTCTTTCATGTTTTGTGGGAAAGGCCTCCCTGTGTTGGTAGGAAGGTCAGGTCAACGTGGTGGTTAAATCTTGGCTGAAAACCGCCTCAGGTTCTCATTATTACTGGTCTCAGTGCCGTGCAGTGCAGTGTGCAGCTCCTCCTGTATTTCATATAAAGGCATAAAAGCTTCCTCACATAATGGCTACCTGCCCAGCTTAAGGCCGCAGTGGGAGACCCCCAGTCACCGCAGAGCGAAACTGAGTGACGGGATACGTTTCCAGCAAGCAGAGAAAAAGTGTGTGTGTGTGTGTTTCAGGTGAAAGTCCTCCAGCGTCTCTCTTGGTAAACCAGTCTTTTAATAGAACGTCATTAATTAGTGACGCTGACGTCTATTAAAATGATCAGAAACACAAAACACTGAAGGTAAACAGTTTCCATCAGGGAGAACCGAGTGGCTCTGAAATCACTTTTTACACACAAGCAAAGTTTCAGATTTATTTACAACTTAGTTCCAAGTTTAAGTTGAATAAAAACTTTGTTTTCATTCATTTTGTCCTTTTGTTTTTATTACATACATAAACCAAAAGGAATGACAGATTTTGCATAATGTAGTGGAGTATAAAGTAAGTAAGTTGCCCAAAATGGAAATACTTAGTAAATAATAAAGTACAGATACATGAAAAAAGTATAGTAAGGAATCACATTTACTTGGTTACTGTCCACCACTGCTAACTGTTCAACTAGTAAATCAATTGTCAAGGCTTTTGAAGAAGCTACAAAGCAAATGATCACTTTTACTATTGATTGTAACGTGTCTTAGTTTCTTTTATCATATTTTCCTAATGTAAGGACAGGCTTCACTATGGAGACTGAGTGGGTGGGCCCTACTGTAATACGACTTTCCATTGGCCGTACAGGCTGTAGGCTGGACTTAAGATGCGTTCAACACTTCTTAAGTTCATGCGCATCGTCACTGTTCGAACAGAACCTCATATCTCCACAATTGTAACTTTACAGTTGAAGGATTTCTTCTGGTTGGGGATTTTTCCCCCAATTGTCTCCCCAGTATAGTTGTATTTTAATTCTACCTACTAGTTAGGACTCGATCACATGATACCACCAGGGCTAGGAGGGTGAAGGACAGTGCAGGCTTCCTCCCAGACCCGTGAAGCGCTGCCGCACCTTTTTGAACCACCGCTGCAACATCACTGGACAGCTGAACACGCTTGGAGGAGAACACAAATCGCCAGTTCTGTTACATCAGCCTGACGGACGCCTGTGCTGACTAGCATCACACTGAGTGATGGGGGAAACAAGGGGGCTGTCGTACCCACCCAGATAGCTTGAGGACAACTGTGCTGTCATGGACTCCTGGCCACAGATGGTGATAGTTGCACACTTACGAGTCCCAGGAAACCATCATGAATTTAACGTAAAAAATAAGTTTGGACAGTTTCTATTGATCTGATAACCTGAGCTTTCGGAAAATCTAAAAATGCCAAAAATTCCTTATAAAAATTACTGCCTAGATTTCCGATGAGCTGGAAAGTAATTCCCTTCCAACTGTTACCCCCGGACTGGTGTTCCGATGTGTCCGGTACTCCTCGAGCTAAGTGTGTTCTCGAGAAAGAAAGAGTATAGTGTATGTGCTCTCGTTGAGAAATGACTGCATGTTCTAAACTCATCCGTATTCATTGGTATGCTGCTCAATGGGCACATTTTCCCGAGCTGCTGATGACTCAATGAATAATGGATGCAAACAGCTCAATAAAACATTTGGCTGGGTTTGGAGCAGGTGCGGTTTGAGCTCAGAGAGAGCGGCTTCAGCCCGTGTAACCCAGTCAAAACTCATTCACCTTAACAGCCACAGATCCCTCAATAAATACGCCTTTACTCTAAATGCCAAAGCGGCGGAATTTTCCAGCTTTCCAGACTGATCAAAATATTTAATAGGTTAGCGCTGAGATCAGTAGGTACCATTTATTCAGATGAAATATGAGTTCTTTGAACTACTACTGTGGAAAAAAATGACCCATGGAGACGCGAGTCAGTGCTTACAGCGTGCTAACAGGTTTTCTAATATGCCGAAAATGCAATGATGAATTGATATCTGACTGAAAGTGAACTGTAATTTGCTGGGCTGTTGGGGTTACAGCTATTCTGATTATGGGATTTTAATTTGAAATAAATGCTCTCACTGAACTGCTAATGAAAGCATGCTGTGCGTGCAGGTGTGAGCTCAGTATTCAAGCTCATACAGTATTAAACTTATAAAGTTAGTTTTCTTTTACTACAGCATATTGAAAAGTTTGAAGTATCACTTAAAATAAGTAATGACTGAGCTCAAAGTGCAGACTTTATGCTTTAATATGAGCATATTTACAGTCAGATTGGGTGACCTGGTGTAGAATTACATCATTTTCATTCATAATACCCCCAATTTTCAGGGGCTCAAAGGTCTTGTGGTGATTGGCTCGGCTGTTCCATGGCCAGGTGTGTGTTATTAAATTAAATTAAATGTCTAGAGTTGATTTCTAGTGTGTACCTTAAAAAGCTTTGTTAGCTTCAGTCTTTAAAAAAAAAAAAAAAAACAAACAAAAAAAACACGATTATTAGAGGGATATCAAAAATATTAGGTTAAAATATTTGATACACACTTAACCCTCAGAGCACCGCACGGACCTGGTGACCCCGTGGCACACGTTTTATTACAAACGATGAAAGCTGATTGTTTGAGAGGTTTGGTCAAATTAGATTAACCCCATAAAACCTCAGCCTTATTACATGCTATGGCTTATTCTTCAGTTATAACAGGGACTTTAATGCAAACTGGTTGAGCTATTCTTAGGTAATAAAAGTGTGTAATAAAACTTCGTTCCCTGCCCATTGAAGAGGGGTTAACTGTCAATTCGCTCAGTTTGTGTTACTCTAAATTGTGTAATTTGGCTAATTAGCTACATTGCTCGCCAGCTATTTTAATTTATTGGATATTATGAAACAACATTTATAAAGAATCATGGGTAGAATCAGACAAAACTTATTTATTGCTGTGTGAAAATGTGAAAATAAGAAAGAAAACACTCATTAAGGAAACTTATATAAATAAAATAATGAGCTCTTTACAATATATATTTATATATATACTTTCTACCCTCAAACTAAAGCTGAAAGTCTGCACTTTAAGCTCATTTTCATTATTTTATTTCGACATCATTGTGCAGTGCTAGACCGCTGAAATAACTATAGCATTGTCATGATCCAAAAATGTATGTACCTGACTGCATATGGCAGGTGATTCTCATAATATGACCAACAAGTTAAGGTACAAGATAAGTGGCACCTAATTAACTAGCACCACATTGTGTATATGAAGTTATTATAATGAATACCACCTATATGGTGATAATAAAGTTAAAGAAAACGTAAGAATACCATGTTTTGTTTTTGGACAAAGTGCATTATACATCTATTATTCATTTCAAAACGTTCTAAGATTTTCTTTAAAAGGGTGGACGCAGCTACTAGAAAGGTTTTCCACTGAAGTCCATTTCCAGTTAGAGGAGAGAAAAAAAGTCACTTACAACTTATTTCCTCAAACTTTGGCTTACTATTTTGAAATAATGAGTCTGAAATTATTTCAGGAAACGTCATTATTTTAATATACTAAGTTAATATTTCTAACAAATAATTACTTTGAGATACTAAGTCAGTATTCAGAGGAAGTCATGATCAATATGTTGCAAAACATAAGAGGATAAAAAGTTTTAGTAACACTATGAATGTCATGTTTGTAGGCATCTGTAAAAGCATTTATACCATGTTATAATGCATCTATGCAGCACTATAAACATGGATGTAAATATTTATAAAAATGAATTACTCTGAATTGCACTTTATAGCCATGTTTATTACACGTTATGAATTGTTAATATAATGCATTATAAATGGTGTTTATAACATGATATACTGTCAGTGCCAAAGAAGTCAGCCCATCCCCTAAACTCCTTCTGCCATCACACTGAGCACAAAGTCACTGTGGAGTGAAGGCCTGGAGAGGGAGAGGCGAGATAGTCGAGCGCTGTCATTGTAATCTGTTCCCTCACTGGTTCTAACGTCAAGCGCTAGAACCCTTCACTCTGTAACACTACAGTACAGTAACACTGATTTCTGCTGCCGTTCTATTGGATATGCAGTGTTAAGTCAGTGCCAGGCTAACGGTGGTGCACATTAACGGTGGTGCACATTGACGGTGGTGCACATTAACAGTGGTGCACATTAACGGTGGTGCACATTAACAGTGGTGCACATTAACGGTGGTGAACATTAACAGTGGTGTACATTAACAGTGGTGCACATTAACAGTGGTGCACATTAACAGTGGTGCACATTAACAGTGGTGCACATTAACAGTGGTGTATATTAACAGTGGTGAACATTAACAGTGGTGAACATTAACGGTGGTGAACATTAACGGTGGTGAACATTAATAGTGGTGCACATTAACAGTGGTGCACATTAACAGTGGTGTATATTAACAGTGGTGAACATTAACAGTGGTGAACATTAACGGTGGTGAACATTAACGGTGGTGAACATTAACAGTGGTGCACATTAACAGTGGTGCACATTAACAGTGGTGAACATTAACAGTGGTGAACATTAACAGTGGTGAACATTGACTTTCCCACATTGGGTGAAACTCTGATGTTGCTCTAGTTTAAACTCTGACATTTGAAGCCTGTAATGAGCTTTATTGTGTTTTAGTGTTTCAGTAAATCCTTCAGTAAATTCTTCAACTTGAAGCCTCAGTCTAAACCCTGGAGGAGGCTTTAGTCCAGTACGCTCCACTTTACTTAGAGCGGACTAATACAGCTTATGAGCTCTTATAATGTGTTATGAACACTACTTCATTATGCACTATGTTAACAGTTCATAATGCATAATAAGCATGGCTACAACATGTAATGCATGTTTATAAATATTTATAGCCATATTTATAATGCCTTATAAATGCATTATAACATATTATGAATGTGTTTATAGATTACAAAGGTGACATTGATAGAAAGTGTTACCAAAGTTTTTCCCAACACCTGTTAGGAATGCACTTTTATAGTTTTCTAATTAACTATTTAGACAAAATCCCAACTATGAATTCTGAAATTGTGCTGTGACTAAATACATGTTAAGTGTTCAAATACGCGCGGGTGCACCCAAACTTTTGACTGGTCCTCTATATGAATGTGGCTAAGCGGTCATGCCCTACAGTGACCCGTGTGCCCCTTCCGTCTCCAGGGGGTCCCAAGACCTCTGCATTTACCTAGATAATCAGTCCCTGTTTGGGCAGCTGGGTTCTCAGCGGGGCCAAACCTCTGTAAACAAAAACCCTCTGGCAGAAAACGGAGAATAAATTAAAATCAATGAAAACATCATCTGAGTGAAGACAGAACGCCACCTGACCACTGCATTTCATCTCCTGACCTTGGGCTGCTGTGCCAGGAATTGATTTTCACAGACCTGGAGTGCGAATGCTGATCCTTTTACTCCCAGCCCTTCGCTTCTCACCCGTCTCTGAAGCCATTGAGGTCCAGGTTAGTCTTTTAAAAGCAGTCATGATGTGCAACGGGTCCTCCATTCAGATCGTTTGCTTTCATTGTGGGAACATGAATTAACTTGACGCCATCCAGCATTAAAAGACACTCAGTGCTTCTTGGTCTCATACTTGGCTCAGTGAGTCTGGACTTCTTTGATGCAGTCAAATGTTGAAACCTGACAAAGGAGTGGCTCAGTAAAGGAGCAACTTCACCAAATAAATGCTAGCATGACATACAGAGCATGAAAGATGGAGATAAATAGATGGATAGAACTTCAGTAGCAAGACATACACCACTCAGACATAACATTATGACCAGCTCCACTTACTGTATAGCTGCACTTTGTAGTTCTACAGTTACAGACTGTAGTCCATCTGTTTCTCTGATACTCTGTTACCCTGTTCTTCAGTGGTCAGGACCCCCATGGACCCTCACAGAGCAGGTACTATTTGGGTGATGGATCATTCTCAGCACTGCAGTAACACTGACGTGGTGGTGCTTTGTTAGTATGTGTTGTGCTGGTACGAGTGGATCAGACACAGCAGTGCTGCTGGAGTTTTAAACACTGTCCACTCACTGTCCACTCTATTAGACACTCCTACCTTGTCGATCCACCTCTGTAAAGTCAGAGATGGTAGCTCATCTGCCGTTGCACAGTTTGTGTTGGTCGTCCTTCATCAGTGCCCACAGGACGCTGCCCACAGGACGCTGCCCACAGGACGCTGCCCACAGGACGCTGCCCACAGGACGCTGCTGGCTGGATATTTTTGGTTGGTGGACTATTCTCAGTCCAGCAGTGACACTGAGGTGTTCTAAGCCAACTCCTGAAAAACAATTATCCCTCCTCCACCAAACTTTACAGCTGACACAGTGCAGTCAGGCAGGTAACGTTCTCCTGACATTTTTGGTTGGTGGACTA